>NC_091998.1:9543018-9820518 GCF_044704955.1 Pristiophorus japonicus | reverse complement strand
CCACCCACCCTTTCCTTCAACCACTGTCTGCCCCACCTGTGACATGGACTGTGGCTCTCGTATTGAACTGTACAGTCACCCAAGGACTCATTTTAAGAGTGGAAGCAAGTCTTCCTCGGTTCCAAGGGACTGCCTATGATGATGAAATAAGACTTGCATTTCTACAGCGCCTGTCACAACCTCAGGACATCCCAAAGTGCCCCACAGCCAATGAAGTACTTTTTTGAAGTGTAGTCACTGTTGTAATGTAGGAAAGACAGCAGCCGCTTCAGCCCATCGGGCCTGTGCTGGCTCACTGGTAGAGTGATCCAATTAGTCCCACTCCCCCACTCTTTCCCCACAGCCGTAAACATTTTTACCCTTCACGTATTTATCCAATTCCCTTTCGAAAGTTACTGTTGAATCTGCTTCCCCTGCCCTTTCAGGCAGTGCGTTCCACATCATCGTAACTCGCTGCTTAAAAAAATAAATCTTATCTTCCCCTCTGGTCCTTTTACCAATTACCTAAAATCTGTCTCCCCCTGGTTACTGGCCCACCTGCCAATGGAAACTGTTTCTCCCTAATCACTCTATCAAAACCCATATATCGATATATGATAAAACTCTCATGCCTTGACAGAGGAATTTATAATGGAAATATAAATAAGAGCAGTCTGTATGACTTTACAATGAAGGGCTGAGTTGCATCTACAAGCTCTGGTCCAGCTATTCCGCCCAGCCTGTAATCCCACTACATCCGAAGACTGCTCTTGATCTTGACTCTCTGACGAGAATATTGAAAAAAAAGTACTGATGCTTGAGCACAAGTCACAATGTCTATTTATTTTTTTATTGATTGTTCCGGGATGTGGGCGTCACTGGCAAGGCCTGCATTTATTGCCCATCCCTAATTGCCCCTTGAGAAGGTGGTGGTGAGCCGCCTTCTTGAACCGCTGCAGTCCGTGTGGTGAAGGTGCTCCCACAGTGCTGTTAGGGAGGGAGTTCCAGGATTTTGACCCAGCGACGATGAAGGAACGGCTGATATATTTCCAAGTCGGGATGGTGCGTGACTGGGAGGGGAACGTGGAGGTGGTGGTGTTCCCATGCCCCTGCTGCCCTGGTCCTTCTAGGTGGTAGAGGTCGCGGGTTTGGGAGGTGCTTCCGAAGAGTTGTTGCAGTGCATCTATTAATGAAGTGGTGTTGAATAGTGGAGTGGTGTTCTGTGCAAGCCAACCATTGCTGTCAGAACAAGGGTTGCCCACTCTAAACATGGTCCTGGAGGTTTAATCATATGACCTCCAACAGACCAGCCCAGTAAAACAGCTTTCCGCCCCACCCCCAATATTCATTACTTTTATAACTGAAAAATAAAAGTTTCAAAGACAATGGGGACCGAATTTGATCAAGGCCTCCAGCCACCTAAGTGCTGCCGATGGCCGGCAAGGTGCTGGATGGTACTTTGGGCGGGATATTCATCACCGAGGTCCCTCGAAGGTCAGCGGGCGGCAAATGAAGAACGTACGCCGCCAATCTGGGCGGCAGCGGGCGGGAGCTCTCATTCTCGGCGGCAGAGGCGCTTGCTGCCCAAGTGCCGCCGAGGATGGAGTCGGGCCCACGGAGGGGGGAAGCCGAAAACAAAATCATCAGGGAAAAAATTTTTTTTTTTTAAACTATCGGAAGACCTTCAGGTAAGTCGCTGTGGGAAAAAAAAATATATAAAATGTTCACTAACCTTTTTTTTCAGGATCTTTATACTCACTGCCGGGGACAGACCAGCCTCCAGCCAGCGGCCTACCCCCGTTCTGCCGCCGACTCCCGACCGCATCAATCTGGGAGCTCGGCAAACGGGAGCTCAGTTGCGCCACTCGGTCCCGGCGGCTCTCCCCTCCCGCCCGCTCCAGGCCACCTCCAAAGTGGCACTGGGCGGGTCTTGCAGAGGAATGTAGGCAGCAGTGAGCTGATCAATTTCAGCTCCAATAAAACACTTTTAATGACCCTATGCTTTATCTCCCGGGTGTTGCTGGCAGCAGTGCCCAGGATTTTAATCTTCAATTCCTGGCGACTCCAGGCCACTCCTGGAAAGTTGATAACCCTGGTCCTGACAACGGCATTATTAAAAAAAAAAACACCTCTGGGGTAACAGCTGTGGTTTCCCAACAACTCGTGGGGCCTTTATAAACGGCGACCGTCTGACTTTGTTGTTGACTGGTTAAACGGAAGAAGCAGGCGGTGGCTGCTTAATCATTAATGAACTCCATTGTATCTGTCTGTGTGCAGTGCTAAATGGAACAAGCGTTGCTCGGAGGGAGAGGCGGGAATTCAATCCAACCTGCTATGCAAATGTTGGCAAATGAAGTTCTCAGGATGTGGTTGTTCTGGCAAGTCCAAAGAGACTGAAACGCTTTTCATTCCGGGGCAGCCTTGTTAATGTTTAATGCCGAAAAAGGGGAGTTTGGTGAACGCGAGCTCCCAGTGCTCTTTGCTCTGCTCTGTGCCATGCCGATGGGCAGAGCTCCCCACCTGTGTGTGGCTGTGTTTGGCGACAGACCTGTTGCCATGTGCGCGGGGCCTTATCTGTGAGGAAAACAAGCAAACAGGTTTGTGGAATGCTCCTGTGAACGAACTCTGCATTCTTTTTTTTTTGCTGAATAATGGCATTTGTCACTGGCTGTCTATCCAGGATGCAGCTAACAGTAAGTGTTGCCTTATGGCCATTTGAAACTTAACTTCAAGTTAAGATAGATCAATGCAGCATCGAACGTGAGTCGTACCTGTGTCCGCGATCAGTGAGACTTTACTTGTCAATATTTAATGGACCATGATCCAGAACAGGGAAGCAAAGAAAAGGGAGGGCGGGGGGGGGGAGAGTGGTTGAACAAGGTCACAGCTGAGAGGAGAAAGGAAATCGAGTAAGACTGACTTGAGGTCTGATGGAGGGAAGAGGAGAAGTGTGGGGAAAGGAAATGGGAATGAGATGGTGATGGAATGTGTAAGTGGTGGGTGTAAGGAATTGGGGAATGGGGTTGTGCTGAAGTGGGTGCGGGAAAGGGGATGGAGTGAGTGGAGAAAGCAGATTAACCACTTCAGTAGTCAGCTACTGCTTAGGGTTTCTTTCAAGAAGTTTCCTCAAGGACTGGGACTCGGTACAAAAATGTGAACATCAGAACTGCTTGGGCTGGATTTTCGGTTGTCTAACGCCTCAGTTAGCGGCCAGAGGGGGGAGTTAATGGGAGCGTAAGAGGTTACCGCCCCGACCGGAAATTCATTAGAGGCTCCCCAGGGGCACAAACCTGTAGCGCCCTGCTGCTGACGATCGCACCAATACTGACGTCAGTCCTGCTGCAACGTCCACGCTTCCCCCCCCGGTCGGTAAACTCGGTGCGTGCGCCTCATTGAGCACCCGCCAAGAACACCGACTGGAAAAACAGTGGGTCCAGGCTTGCAGAGTCGTTAACTGGTGGCTGCTTAAAGGGATGAGGAAGCGCTTCCCTCCGAGGTCACAGTCAGTGCAACGTTTACACCCAGCACGGTGTGAGCCTCAGTCACAGTCAGTGCAAGGTTTACACACAGCACGGTGTGAGTCTCAGTCACAGTCAGTGTAACGTTTACACACAGCACGGTGTGAGTCTCAGTCACAGTCAGTGCAAGGTTTACACACAGCACGGTGTGAGCCTCAGTCACAGTCAGTGCAACGTTTACACACAACACGGTGTGAGCCTCAGTCACAGTCAGTGCAACGTTTACACACAGCACGGTGTGAGTCTCAGTCACAGTCAGTGCAACGTTTACACACAGCACGGTGTGAGTCTCAGTCACAGTCAGTGCAAGGTTTACACACAGCACGGTGTGAGCCTCAGTCACAGTCAGTGCAACGTTTACACACAGCACGGTGTGAGTCTCAGTCACAGTCAGTGCAACGTTTACACACAGCACGGTGCGTGAGCCTCAGTCACAGTCAGTGCAAGGTTTACACACAGCACGGTGTGAGTCTCAGTCACAGTCAGTGTAACGTTTACACACAGCACGGTGTGAGCCTCAGTCACAATCAGTGTAACGTTTACACACAGCACGGTGTGAGCCTCAGTCACAGTCAGTGCAACGTTTACACACAGCACGATGTGAGTCTCAGTCACAGTCAGTGCAAGGTTTACACACAGCACGGTGTGAGCCTCAGTCACAGTCAGTGCAAGGTTTACACACAGCACGGTGTGAGCCTCAGTCACAGTCAGTGCAACGTTTACACACAACACGGTGTGAGCCTCAGTCACAGTCAGTGCAACGTTTACACACAGCACGGTGTGAGTCTCAGTCACAGTCAGTGCAACGTTTACACACAGCACGGTGTGAGTCTCAGTCACAGTCAGTGCAAGGTTTACACACAGCATGGTGTGAGCCTCAGTCACAGTCAGTGCAACGTTTACACACAGCACGGTGTGAGTCTCAGTCACAGTCAGTGCAACGTTTACACACAGCACGGTGCGTGAGCCTCAGTCACAGTCAGTGCAAGGTTTACACACAGCACGGTGCGTGAGCCTCAGTCACAGTCAGTGCAACGTTTACACACAGCACGGTGCGTGAGCCTCAGTCACAGTCAGTGCAACGTTTACACACAGCACGGTGTGAGCCTCAGTCACAGTCAGTGCAAGGTTTACACACAGCACGGTGTGTGAGCCTCAGTCACAGTCAGTGCAACGTTTACACACAGCACGGTGTGAGTCTCAGTCACAGTCAGTGCAAGGTTTACACACAGCACGGTGTGAGTCTCAGTCACAGTCAGTGCAAGGTTTACACCCAGCACGGTGTGAGTCTCAGTCACAGTCAGTGCAAGGTTTACACACAGCACGGTGTGAGCCTCAGTCACAGTCAGTGCAACGTTTACACCCAGCACGGTGTGAGTCTCAGTCACAGTCAGTGCAACGTTTACACACAGCATGGGGCGTGAGCCTCCCAGTTTGCAGCAGCAGACAGACATAACAGTACAGGTTGCAAACAAGTGATTTTGAAAATTTTAATGGGTGCGTTACTATACCACATCTTCAAGACTCGGCTTTTCCCGGGATATGATTCGAAGTTCTGTGCATGCATAATGGGTCCGCCAAATGTACCGACCAAACTTCCGTTATCGCACCACCCCCCCCCACCCAACTCTGGCATGCAACAGCTGATTTATCGCCCCGTTAGCTCTTCGACTGATTCTGACGAATTTCTGGGCGGGAGGTGCAAACGGTTTCAAGGCGCTAAAAGTACCACTCTGCCTGGGTTACCGGCCCAAATGAGGCACGTCCAAATTTCCACCCTGATATGCAGTTACCAAGGATATTGAGCCAACCTGTGGACTTATTGTCAGAATCTATAATCTTTCAAGTCACAATAACACAACATGATGTGACAGCCATGGCTCAGTGGTACTCCTATAAACCAGCTCATGGCCGAACTCTGCCTTGCTCCAATGCTATAACCAGCTCAAACGGTAAAGGGTAGAGGTTGTCAGCTGTGGGTCAGTGGGTAGCACTCTCTCACCTCTGAGTCAGAAGGTTGTGGGTTCAAGACCCACTCCAGCAATTTGAGCACATAATCTAGGCTGACACTCCCACTGCAGTGCTGAGGGAGCGCTGCACTGTCGGAGGTGCCGTCTTTCAGAATGGACACTAAACCGAGGCCCCGCCTGCTCTCTCAGGAGGATGTAATAGATCCCAGGGCACTATTTGAAGAAGAGCAGAGATGTTCTCCCAATGTCCTAGCCAACATTGCTAAAAAAAATTATATGGTCATTATCTCATTGCCTGTGGGACCTTGCTGAGCACAAATTGCCTGCCGCATTACGTTACAAGAGTGACTACGTTTCAAAAGTACTTCATCGGATGTTAAGCATTGGGACATCCTGAGGGCGAGAAAGGTGCGATAGAGATAGCTTTTTCTTTCATTGACGTTCCCCAATCAAACAGATGGGGAAGAAACATGTGAAAAATTTGATGTGCTAATTCAGGGTAGAAGGCAGGGAGTCACTAGCCCTGTGTACATGTGATACAACAACAACTTGTATTTATATAGCGTCTTTAAGGTAGTAACACGTCCTAAGGCACTTCACAGGAGCGTTATCAAACAAAATTTGACACCGAGCCACATAAGGAGATATTAGGGCAGATGACCAAAAGCTTGGTCAAAGAGGGATGTTTTAAGGAGCGTCTTGAAGGAGGAAAGAGAGGCAGAGAGGTTTAGGGAGGGAGTTCCAGAGCTTAGGGCCCAGGCAGCAGAAGGCACGGCCGCCAATGGTTGAGCGATGAAAATCGGGGATGGTAAGAGGTCAGAATTTGAGGAGCGCAGAGATCGCGGGGGTTTGTGGGGCTGGAGGAGATTACAGAGATAGGGAGGGGTGAGGCCATGGAGGGATTTGAAAACAAGGAAGAGAATTTTAAAATCGAAGCGTTGCTTAACTGGGAGCCAATGTAGGTCAGCGAGCACAGGGGTGATGGGTGAGCGGGATTCGGTGCGAGTTAGGACACGGGGCAGCCGAGTTTTGGAGCACCTCTAGTTTACGTAGGATTCACATTCCTTTAAGGCAGTCACATCGCGATCCACATATACACACGCTTTGTACACCACACGCTTCTTTATCGTTTCAGCCACTTCCATTGAGATTATTCACTGATATAGCAATGATCATGATTTGAAACTAATCCAGCAATTACAAGTGTGGAAAAGTCATGTGAATGACATGTCAGTAAATTGCCTGTGAGCTTTGTACCATTGCTCTGCTATAAAAATCACAGATGATCACATTTGGACAAAAACCTGTTAGCACTTTGACATTTGACACCAATGAAGTTTACAGGAGGCCGCTGTCTTTTGGAATAGCCCGAGGGAGGTACTGTTTGAGTTTTATGATTGTAACTTATGCACTTTGACGCACTCTGTCTATACATCTTTGTTGCCCCAGAGATTTTGAGTGGAATCCAAAAAAATGTCACCCGATTTTGATTTATAAAAATGTCTGTTGCTCAAGTAAGGTGGAAACCCCGGTTTCTTTTCAGTCCTTACATAGAAACATAGAAACATAGAAAATAGGTGCAGGAGTAGGCCATTCGGCCCTTCGAGCCTGCACCACCAATCAATATGATCATGGCTGATCATTCAACTTCAGTACCCCATTCCTGCTTTCTCTCCATACCCCTTGATCCCTTTAGCCATAAGGGCCTCATCTAACTCCCTTTTGAATATATCTAACGAACTGGCCTCAACAACTTTCTGTGGTAGAGAATTCCACAGGCTCACCACTCTCTGGGAAAGGAGTTTCTCCTCATCTCGGTCCTAAATGGCTTACCCCTTATCCTTAGACTGTGACCCCTGGTTCTGGACTTCCCCAACATCGGGAACATTCTTCCTGCATCTAACCTGTCTAATCCCGTCAGAATTTTATATGTTTCTATGCGATCCCCTTTCATTCTTCTAAATTCCAGTGAATATAAACCTAGTCGATCCAGTCTTTCTTCATATGTCAGTCCCAAAACCCAAGCATTGGACTATATCTGGGGGGGGGGGATGGTCAGTAACAACAACAACTTGTATTTATATAGCGCCTTTAACGTAGTGAAGCATCCCAAGGCGCTTCACAGGAGTATTATGAGATAAAAATTTGACACCGAGCTGCATAAGTAGAAATTAGCGCAGGTGACCAAAGCTTGGTCACAGATGTAGGTTTTAAGGAGCGTCTTGAAGGAGGAAAGAGAGGCGGAGAGGTTTAGGGAGGGAGTTCCAGAGCTTGGGGCCCAGGCAACAGAAGGCACGGCCACCGATGGTGGAGCGATTATAATCAGGGATGCTCAGGAGGGCAGAATTAGAGGAGCGCAGATATATGACTGAGAGAGAATAACATGGGCAAAATAAGTGACTCCGAGGTCTAGTCTAGCCGTGGTTTTAAAAGGAGCCAGAGGATGGCGCTGCTTCAACAAGGAGTTTCACAAACTTACTAAGTTGATGATTTCCTGCTGGGGTATCGCCGTGTTGGTACATTTGAATTAATGCTTTACTTGCATTTTGCATAAAGGCACCTAAGCAGATTCCATTGGTGATGTGGGAGTGTTTTATAGAAACATAGAAAATAGGTGCAGGAGTAGGCCATTCGAGCCTGCACCGCCATTCAATGAGTTCATGGCTGAACATGCAACTTCAGTACCCCTTTCCTGCTTTCCCGCCATACCCCTTGATCCCCCTAGTAGTAATTCATTCCATGAAAGAAAGACTTGCATATCTATAGTGCCTTTCATGACCACCGGACGTCTCAATGAAGTACTTTTTGGAGTGCAGTCACTGTTGTAATGTGGGAAACGAGGCAGCAACTTGCACACATCAAACTCCCACAAACAGCAATGTGATAATGACCCAGATAATCTGATTTTTTTGTTATGTTGATTGAGGGATAAATATTGGCCTCAGGACACCGGGGATAACTCCCCTGCTCTTCTTCGAAATAGTGCCATGAGTTATTTTACATCCACCTGAGAGAGCAGACAGGGCATCAGTTTAACATCTCATCCAAAAGACGGCACCTCCGACAGTGCAGCACTCCCTCAGCACTGCACTGGGAGTTGGGACTTGAACCCACAACCTTCTGACTCAGAGGCGAGAGTGCTGCCCATTGAGCCACAGCTGACACTGATTGGTGACCTGAGAGTATCTCATCGTTCCATGACGCCTCCAATGGTGATGTGGAAGTGTCGATCATTCCATGGACGCACGATTGGTGATGTGAGGATTCCCACGAAGCCCCCAGTGGTGAAGCCGTGCATCATTCCGTGCAATAGCTCTCAGTGATATTTGTCATGAATGTGCTGTCTCATTTGTAAGAAATTCCTTAGCGTGCTCTTTGATGCATTCAATAAAATAGCAGCCTCAGGAACTCACTGTTTATGCAATCTGTGGTTTGTGAACAACAACTGCTGTGTTTGCATACATTAAAAACAGTCTCTGCACGTCAAAGTAATTCAGTGTCTGGGAAGTATTTTGTGATGTTTCTGAGATGTGATAAGCTGTTGTATGTCTTTTCAATTTCCATTAACCGGTTGTTAAACCAGACTCTTCAACAATCAACGAATCCTGTATTGTCTGTGAAGACATTATACCACATGACAGTCCCATCTTTAAACTTATTAATTAGCTGTCCACTTTCCTCGTCAAACAATGAACGGTTTGAAGATTTGATTGAACAGCAATAATATATTTATGTGCGCAATGGAAAAAGAAAAAGACTTGCATTTATATAGCGCCTTTCATTATGTCTGTAATGTACCTATGACATTACTCCACGAGGCAATGTGTTGTACTCAAACTGTAGTGACCTTGGTCCTTTATTCCAAATTGCAGAGTGAGGCAGCCGCATGGTGCCCTTTTATACAGCCCCTGCCACCAGGGCAGGAAATCCCGGTCTCCACCGGTTGCACCCTCTAGTAGTGCCAGCATGTATATACATAGTGCATACCTTAGATAGTACATCAAGTAAACAAGTCTCCATCTTATGCAACTATACAGTGACTACACAGTGAGTATATCTATAGTCTGCATATATAACACCTTTCACGACCACCGGACGTCTCAAAGCACTTTACAGCCAATGAAGTATTTTTGGCGTGTAGTCACTGTTGTAATCTGGGAAACGCAACAGCCAATTTGTACACAGCAAGCTCTCACAAACAGCAATATGATAATGACTAGATAATCTGTTTTTTTGTTATGTTCGTTGAGAGATAAATATTGGCCAGGACACCGGGGATAACTCCCCTGCTCTTCTTTGAAATAGTACCGTGGAATCTTTTACATCCACCTGAGAGAGCAAAAGACGGCCCCTCCGACAGTGCAGCACTCTCTCAGCACTGCCTTGGGACTGTTGGCCTGGATTTTTTTGTGCTCAAGTCTCTGGAGTGAGACTTGAACCCACAATCTTCTGACTCAAAGGCAAGGGTGCTGCCCACTGAGCAACTGCTGACACTGAAGAAAATTCTACACAGTCTTTTCTCTCAAAGGCTCAAATAAATGCCCTCACATAATGGCTGAGAAATCCCGGTTGGCTGCTTCCCACAGGCGATCGTGTAAAAAAAGGAGTTAAAGGTGCGCACTTACCTGAACCTGCTGCGCCCACGAGGGATCCCGGTCCGGAGGCTTCTGCTGACTGCGCGTCGGAGCGCGTGCACGTTGGGACCTGTGCAGGGCTGGAGCTGCAGTCACATGGCTCTGGACAGCCAATCCAGGGAAAGTATGTTCTCATTTATAATAATGGGAACTCCGTAAGTTGGAGTTCCCATTATTATGACTGAGAAACCTCCCCAAACACCCAAAACACAAATAAAAAATTGAAAAATACACCACATATTTTTATTAATTTAAATTAAAGTTATTTATGTATTATAAAAAAAAATACTTTCCCGATTTTTAAAAAAGTTTTTAAAATTATGGTTTAAAATAAACTTACTGTAGTGGGGAGGGTTTTTAACAATAAAATGTGTTTTTAAAGTTTTATTTTATGTTTTTGTGTATTTTAAAACTCTTACGACTGTAAAAGTAGGCGGAGTTTTGAGGACATTTGCCGGGCAAGATGTTGGTAAATCCCGCAATCTTGCCTTTGCAAATGTCCTCGCTCCTGAGACGCGGGAGGATCTCGAGCTTCAGCTTGACAGATGTGCTGAAAACTGGCCTTTTCGATGCATTCCCAGGTCCGTACACATCCGGGTAGGCTGGGATTGGGATTTCTGGGCCAATGTTACCCCTCGCACTTTGACTGGTGTTAAAGATCTTATGGTAGTATTTCAAGATCGACAGAGGTGTCCCTAGTACCCTAAACCAATATTCCTTCATCAAACAACATAATAAGTCAAAAATCAAAGATCTGATCATTTTATATATTTCTTGGGCATTTATGGAATCTTGCTGTGCACAAAGTGGCTACCTACATAACAGCCACGGTGCTTCAAAGTAAGCTGTTGTAATGTATTTGTTTCATGGGTCCTTTGCTTAAGAATTCATAGCAACACATTGCTATCAAAAACTAGTTGGTTTATTAACAAAGGTTTAACAATCACACTACACATTACCAGTTCATCCACCCGGCTCACAACTGCATACCTCATCGTGGATGACCTAGACCCAACTGGCTGGGGTTTTATTGAGCCTTGTGAACATCACGTGACTGGCTAAGCCACTCCCAACTCGACAGCACTACAACTATGTTATATATAACTTTAAATCAAGTGCCCCCCTTTGGCAAGGGCACTAGAACCCACATATTTCCAAATAAAATTTTAAAGGACACTTAGTTCAAATTAAAATTTGGTTGCCGGGGGGGGGGGTGATGATGCACTCCAGACCCTCCAGTGCCTATCTATCGCGGAAGGCCGTGAGCATACCGGTGGACACCGCGTGCTCCATCTCCAGGGACACCCTGGCTCGGATGTAACCGCGGAAGAGAGGCAGGCAGTCAGGCTCAACGATCCCCTCGACCGCCCGCTGCCTGGACCGGTTAATGGCCCCCGTGGCCGTGCCCAGGAGCAGTCCTACGAGGAGGCCTTCCCACCTGCCTGCTCCCCTCCACACAGGGGCAATTGCGCTACAACTCTTTTGTAGTGAACAAATTAAACATTTAAATCAAGTGCCCCCTGATCTGGGGGACACTCCAAACGTTTTTCCAGGCCCTTTTTTGTTTTTTTGTGTTTTTTTTTAATTTTTTGTGGGGTGCTTTTGGGCACGAAAGCATGTATATATACATAAGTGCCCCCTATAAAAGGGGAGGGGGACACTAAAACCGGCAGTAAAACAAATTAAACTTTAAAACATATAAAATCAAATTAAAATTTAGTTGCCAGGGGTGATGATGCACTCCAGTCCCTCCGGTGCCCACCTCTCGTGGAAGTCCGCGAGCGTACCGGTGGACACCGCGTGCGCCATCTCCAGGGACACCCTGGCCCGGATGTACGCGCGGAAGAGAGGCAGGCAGTCAGGCTGAACGACCCCCTCGACCGCCCGCTGCCTGGACCGGTTAATGGCCACCTCGGCCGTGCCCAGGAGCAGTCCTACGAGGAGGCCCTCGGACCTGCCCGCTCCTCTCCGCACAGGGGCAATTGCTCTACAAACCTGTGAGCATACTCACAGGTGCATGCATGACAGTGGTTGTGTCGCAAGAGCTTTGAGGTGTTTCTGAGAGTTGTAATATGGTGCTACATAAACTTAAGAGTTGAGGGGTGTGTGTCTGTTGCTCGAATCGTGGCACGCCTCCCTCGGGAGAGGCGCACATTCCAGCAAAAAAAAAACTATTTTATTTTTTGGAATATGTTTTATTCCCAGCGACAGCAATCTGAACCACCTGGTGATGGACTCAGAGTCTGAGATGGACAGCACAGAGCAGCTGGCACTCGGCAGCACCGACACTTTGGCCAACGGCAACAAGACAGACCAAGAGGCCGCCAAGCGATTGGCCAAGCGCCTCTATTACCTGGACGGGTTCAAGAGGTCAGATGTGGCTCGGCACCTGGGGAAAAAGTGAGTAGAGCCGGAAATAAAGAGGGAGATTTAGGGCTCTGGGGATAGAGCTGATGTAAATGCTCAGCCATGATCTCATTGAATGGCGGAACGGGCTCGAGGGGCCATGTGGCCGACTCCTGCTCTTAATTCTTATGTAAAGGGAGTAGAACGTGAAATAAAGAAGGAAAAGGGGTTAAATGTCTGTGCGATTGGTGTCGGACATTAAGACGTAGTGGTCAATGTGTCTGATTTGAAACCGCCCACCTACTTTGTTGCAGCCTGTCTGTTAAAAATAATAACTTGTATTTATATAGTGCCTTTAATGCAGTAAGACGTCACAAGACGTTTCATAATAGTGTTATAGGACATAAAATTTGACACCGAGCCACATAAGGAGAAATTAGGACAGGCGACCAAAAGCTTGGTCAAAGAGGTAGGTTTTAAGGAGCGTCTTGAAGGTGGAGAGAAAGGTAGAGAGGTTTAGGGAGGGAGTTCCAGAGCTTGGGGCCCAGGCAACAGAAGGCACCAATGGTTGAGCGATTATAATCAGGGACGCTCAAGAGGGCAGAATTAGAGGAGCGCAGACATCTCGGGGGGTTGTGGGGCTGGAGGAGATTACAGAGATAGGGAGGGGTGAGGCCGTGGAGGGATTTAAAAACAAGGATGAGAATTTTGAAATTGAGGCGTTGCTTAACCGGGGGCCAATGTAGGTCAGCGAGCACAGGGGTGATGGGTGAGCGGGACTTGGTGCGAGTTAGGACACGGGCAGCTGAGTTTTGGATCACGTCTAGTTTCCGTCGGGTAAACTGAAAGGGTTGAAAAGTATGTGAGGCATGATTCTGGTGCGGTGGCCTCCTCATCCCAGTTCCCGCTCCGCACTCCTGTTGCAGGAAACTGTTGGAACGGCAAATCATAAAATCTGTCCATACACATGCACACATATCACGACAGGCATTGTGGTATGGTTACAATTCAATTTTAATGTTGGCTGATTATAAAACTCCCCAAGCTCTGCTGTTGCCACTTAAAATGTAGCTTTCGCATCATTATTCTACGAATTATCCAAACAAATTCAGACTGTTTTGCTCAAACCAGCATTTGGAATGTATAGTCCCTGTCTACCATCTTGCACCATCAGAGGGCGCTGCAGTATAGATGTTTAAAAATGTCACAAACAAATTGTGACGATTTTCCCCGTTCTTTCTCCTTTCTTCTCTCCCACCTTCTCTCCTTTCCTCTCCTTCCTTGCTCCTTTCCTCTCTCCCTCCTTCACTCTCTCCTTTCCTCTCTCTCTCTCCCTCCTCTCTCCCTATCTCTCCTTTCCTCCCTCCTCTCTCCTTCCCTCTCTCCTTTCCTCCCTCCTCTCTCCTTCCCTCTCTCCTTTCCTCCCTCCTCTCTCCTTCCCTCTCTCCTTTCCTCCCTCCTCTCTCCTTCCCTCTCTCCTTTCCTCCCTCCCTCCTCCCTCCTCTCTCTCCTTCTCTCTCTCCTCCTCTCTCCTTTCCTCCCTCCTCTCTCTCTCTCTCCTTTCCTCTCTCCTTTCCTCTCTCTGTTCCTCCTTCTACCTTTCCACCATCCTTTCTCCTGTCCTCTTCCCATCTCTTACTTCTGTATAGTTGTTTTATTACTATCCATTATTTTCCCTTGCCTCATGTACCTTCTCCTCTCATTTTAGTCCCATTGTCCATGTAATCCGTGCTCTGTTTTTCCCTCTGATTTTCTTTTTTCCCCTACCGGATCTTTTCCTCACTTTCTATCCCTTTCTCTTTCCTCTGTTGATCCCTCATTACTATTTGTTGATGTTTTATACACTCTCTTTGTCTCTGTGACACCCTCTCTCTGGTCTTCAATCTGACGGTGGCCCTTCATTTCCCTCCTGGTCTCTCTCTTTTTCTCTCTCTCATACATCCCTGTCCGTTACTCTGTTTCTCATTCTCTCACTCTCTCACTGACTTATTCCGTCTGCCTCTCGTACTCTTCCTCCTTCTTTACTCTCTTCATCTTCTTGTTTCAGTAATGACTTCAGTAAGATGGTGGCCGAGGAGTACCTGAGATTTTTTGACTTCACGGGGATGACCTTGGATCAAGCACTGAGGTAAGAAATGAAAGCCAAGGCGCCTATTATCTGTCGCTCCACTTCGCCCCAGTGTGCCACTGGTCTTACTAACTTACAACATCTTCCTACATTACAACAGTGACTACATTTCAAATAATACTTCATTGGCTGTGAAGCGCTTTGGGACGTCCGGTGGTTGTGCAAGGCGCTATAGAAATGCAAGTCCTTTCTTTCTTTGAGGTAAATTGATGGCATTGCGAGTTTTTGTGAAGAATACTGGATGCAGACTCATGTTCCACATCAAAGGGCCAGTGTGCCAGCCCTCTCCTCACCCACATTCTGTCCAAACCTTCAGTGGGTTCAGAAACAAAGGCTTGGATTTATATAGCGCCTTTCACGACAACCTCTCAAAGCGCTTTACAGTCAATGAAGTATTTTTGGAGTGTAGTCACCGTTGTAATGTAGGAAATGGCAATTTGTGCACAGCAAGCTCCCACAAACAGCAATGTGATAATGACCAGATCATCTGTTTTTGTTATCTTGATTTGGGGATAAATATTTGGCCCCAGGACACTGGGGATAATTCCCCTGCTCGTCTTCGAAATAGTGCCATGGGATCTTTTACGTCTCATCCAAAAGACAGCACCTCTGACAGTGCAGCACTGGGAGCGTCAGCCTAGATTTTTGTGCTCAAGTTCCTGGAGTGGGGCTTGAACCCACAACCTTCTGACTCAGAGGCGAGGGTGCTGCCCACTGAGCCATGGCTGGCACAAGAATTCCAACTGAGTGGAATAATCTAACTGTTAATCACCTCTTTTTTTTTTATCATAGCTTGATTTCCATGTTACGTTGAAGCAGACAGCATATAGCCTTCATAGGGCTTCCCAAACGTATCTATTATTATGGAAAGAAAAGAAATATTTGCATTTATATTGCACAACACATGCATCGTAAAATCTGGAGTGTGATAAATGAGTCTCTAAACTTTTCTATCTGTTAATTATTAAAAATGATGAGTTCCGAGGAAAGATCCGGGCCATGAAGTCCGAAAAGCCTGTACTTTGATTAAAATGCTGACACACCGTACTAAACAATGTTGAAGAAAGGGATATTGGAAGGGAAAGAAAGCTAGTTGTTTGCTGCTGGTTTGATCTTCAGGTAACCTGGCCGTTCCCCATCGGGGAGACAATCTAGTAAACCTTCCAGCACCAACAGGACCAGTCTCTCCTTATTTACTCTATCACAACCCCTCATCATTTTGTATACGTCCATTAACTCTCCTCCAACCCTTCTCTGCTCGAAGGAGAACATTCCCAGTGGCCAGAGTAATGTATTTGCTTCATGGGTTCTTTGCTTAAGAATTCATAGCAACGCATTGCTATTGAGAACTAGTTGGTTTGTGAACACAGGTTTAACAATCACACGACACATTACCAGTTCATCCACCTGCCTCATCGTGGATCCCCCGAACCCAACTGGCTGGGGTTTTATTGAGTCTTGTGACCATCACATGACTGGCTAAGCCACTCACAATGCACCAGCTCTACAACTATTTTGAGTTGTATCAGTAATCAAGTGCCCCCCTGATTAAACGGGGGGTGGGAGGCACACTCCCTTGTTTTTTTTTGTGGGGGGGGGGGCACTAAAAACACAAATTATACAAGTGCCCCCTGGCTAAAAGCGGGAGGAGGGGGCACTAAAACCGGCAAACTTAAACAAATTAAACTTTGGACATGGTTCAAATTAAAATGTGGTTGCCGGGAGGTGATGATGCACTCCAGTCTCTCCGGCGCCCACCTCTCGCCGAAGGCCGCGAGCATACCGGTGGACACCGCGTGCTCCATCTCCAGGGAGCGACAACTCTACAAACCTGTGAGCATGCTCACCGGTGCAAACATTACAGGCGTGTTTCTGGAGATGTTGCCAGATGATCTCCCATCTCCATCTGCCACACCCGGTCACACAGCCTTTTTTTCTCCAGCTCCAACATTTTTATGATTAATAAATTGGAAAATTGGAAAAAAAAAACGGCAGGCCATTTTTTTAGAACCCCACCCCTGGATGTACGGAGTGTCCGGAGGTCAATTTTCAATTCCTGGAGGTTCCAGGGCAATCCTGGAGGGTTGGCAACCCCTAAGTCGCACTATCCTTTCTTGGACATATATCAGCAGCACTGTGTCAAAATTCCCCACGTGACACCATCGTGGGAGCTCCATCACCCCACAGACTGCAGTGTGGAAAGGAGAAGGACCTCACCTCCATCTTCTCAGGGCAACTCGGGGCGAACAATAAAAGCACCCTTGCCAGTGCCAGCCGCGACTCGAGAACAAATTTTTTAAAAAATTAATAGAAGTGATTATTTTGAATAATTGCCCACCATGGGAAACAGCCCGACACAAGTCCTCCAAACATCTAATTTCTCCAATTGCAAGCAAGCTTATGAGAGAACATTATGCACAGAGAGGTCACCTTATAGGAGAAGTCAAGGTGAGGGAAAGAGCATCAGGATAATTCTAGGACACTTAGGGAGAGTGGGGACATTACCCCTTTGCAAAAAAGGTTTGAGGGAGGGGGGGGGGGGTCAGGTAATCTTCTTCAACTCAGTTGTTGTATCCCTGCTGTGTCATCTGCTGCACATGTACAGTACGCAGACACTCCCCCCAGCCCCCAGTCCCCCCCCAATGGGTTGTGCCAAGTCCGGGCCTAAGAAAAGGAATGGAGCGGCTTTGATGCGCGTTGGGCTAAGCGATGGTCTCCATTGTCTCTTTGCAGGGCTTTCCTGAAGGAGTTTGCGCTGATGGGAGAGACGCAGGAGAGGGAGCGAGTGCTGATCCACTTTTCACACAGATACCACCAGTGCAGTCCCGACACCATCTCCGCCGAGGGTAGGTGCACGACCCCGAAGCAGCAGTGTGTTCCTGTGCCGAGGGATGAGCCGTTCTTCACTCGTTTAAAGTCCCGTGCAAATGAATCCATTGAGTGTTGAACACAATGAGGGCAAAATTGCCCCTTTTTGCGATGCCCGTTAGCGCTTCTGGGGGGGGGCGCTACCGAGGGGGCAAACACTTTTTGCCCGGGTGGGATGGGTGCTGCCGGCTCCCGGGAAGTTGCCCGGGGGGGTTTGCGAAGGCGCTGCCGTGGGTAGTGCCCCCGGCTGCCGCGCAACCGGCGGTGACGTCATCGCCATGCGCGGCGATTTCCCCCAGCGCGGCGCGCCCGCCCCTTCCCGCCCGGCGGAGGATATTGCCCGACGAGGCTGGCGCATGCGAGGTGTCAGTGCCACGAAGCTGGTTGGCATCCGCTCGCGGGGCGGAAGTTAAAGGGGAGCTCGCCAGCGTCCCGCGCCGCCATCTTTGCCGTTTGGCCGACTCTCGGGTCGCGAGCGTGGTCCGGGCCTCCATCGTGCACTCCATTTTGGGTGCCGGGCTGCCCTGGTACCACGCTGCCCTGGTAGTCCAGTGGAGGCCATCAACAACAAAAACAACTTGCATTTATATGGCGCCTTTAACGTAGTGAAACGTCCCAAGGTGCTTCACAGGAGTATTATGAGATAAGAATTTGACACCGAGCCACAGAAGTAGAAATTAGGGCAGGTGACCAACAGCTTGGTCAAAGAGGTAGGTTTTAAGGAGCGTCTTGAAGGAGGAAAGAGAGGCGGAGAGGTTTAGGGAGGGAGTTCCAGAGAATTGGGGCCTAGGCAACAGAAGGCATGGCCACCAATGGTTGAGCGATTATAATCAGGGATGCTCAAGAGGGCAGAATTAGAGAAGCGCAGACATCTCGGGGTGGGGTGGGGTTGTGGGGCTGGAGGAGATTACAGAGATAGGGAGGGGCGAGGACCATGGAGGGATTCGAAAACAAGGATGAGAAATTTGAAATCTGGGCGTTGCTTAACCGGAAGCCAATGTAGGTCAGCGAGCACAGGGGGTGATGGGTGAGCGGGACTTGGTGCGAGTTAGGACACTGGCAGCCGAGTTTTGGATCACCTCTAGTTTACGTAGGGTAGAATGTGGGAGGCCGGCCAGGAGTGCGTTGGAATAGTCGAGTCTGGCGGTAACAAAGGCATGGATGAGGGCTTCAGCAGCGGATGAGCTGAGGCAGGAGCGGAGATGGGCGATGTTACGGAGGTGGAAACAGGCGGTCTTAGTCATGCAGTGGCCTTGCCGAGTGTGCAGCGTCCCTCCCCTTTAAGCGAAGGACGTTGAAGCGAGTCAGCGCTACTTGGAGCAGCCGTGTAGCGCTCCCGATCGCGCCCCTTTAACGCCACTGGCCCTGCCCCGTCAAGAAGTGGAGCGCGCGAGATTGCGGGACGGTAAGCCCAATTCAGCGGCTGGGACAGAACCTCCACAGTGGGCGCAGAAATCCCGCCCTGAGCAGGTTACCGCCCCCAATCTGGGCACGAGGAAAATTTCACCCCCAATGTCTTCTCAACAAATAAATGATTTCTTTAAATTTGCGGCGGAAGATGTAACTGGAGCAGATTAAGTGGAATTAAGGTTTTCAGCAAGATCTTGATATAACACTGGCTGTGTGACCTTCTGGGTGGAATATTTGTCTTTGAGCCTGTGGAGGTGGGTGTTTGCTTAGTGGGTAGAACATTGCTTACATTAGGTGGTCATAGTTAGCCGCAGATACTCTCAGCACTGGCTCAAAACAGATGCAGAATAAATGCGCTTTTGTGTTTAGTTCGGGTTGCAGGGCGAGGCCGTCTGTGATTGCCCCCCTGGGTTTCTCCTGACTGCCCTCCCACACTGCACCCGCCATAGATTTTAGCTCACCCAAAACTCTGCTGCCTGTGTCTCAACTCGCACCCAAGTCCCGTTCATTCTCCAACCCCTGTGCTCGCTGACCTACATTGGCTCCCGATCCGTAAACAGCAACGCCTCGATTTTAAAATTACCATCCTTGTTTTCAAATCCCTCCATGGCCTCGCCCCCTCCCTATCTCTGTAATCTCCTCCAGCCCCACAACCCCCCTGCCCCGCCCCGAGATCTCAGCGCTCCTCCAATTCTGCCCCTTGAGTATCCCCGATTTTCATCGTTCCACCATCGGTGGCCGTGCCTTCTGTTGCCTGGGCCCCAAGCTCTGGAACTCCCTCCCTAAACCTCTCTAGCCTCGCTACCTCTCTCTCCTCCCTTAGGAGACTCATTCAAACCTACTTCTATGACTAAGCTTTTGGTCACCTGTCCTAATATCTCCTTATGTGGCTCGGTGTCAAATGTTTGTTTGATAACGCTCCTGCAAAGCGCCTTGAGACGTTTTACTACGTTAAAGGCGCTATATGAATTCAGGTTGTTGTTTATTCCTCTGTTGTCCTGACCACAGAATCTGTTAAACCTCAAAAATGTTAAACCAAAATTCTGTCATCAAATTATAAGATTTGGTTTGAGCGACATAAACATAAAAAGCCGATTTACGGACACTGCACTCTCCACAATCCTTTAAAGATCCCTTTAATCTGCTTAAAATATGCCTCATTCATTGGGTTGCCAACCCTCCAGGATTGTCCCGGAGTCTCCAGGAATTAAAGATGGACGCCGCCCGCGAGCAATCGCGGGAGAAAGATCTTAGAGCCATTAAAACAAAATGAATGTTTTTTCATTTTCTTTGGACACTTTTGTTTATTAGACATAAATATATTGGAGATTCGACAGGGCTGGGGGGATAGGGAAGAAAAGGCCGTTTGACGAGGTGCGCGGGCTGGAGGTCATGTGATGAAACCTCCAGGAATATGTCCAACCAGAGTTGGCAACCCTAATCATTCACAAAACCCTAGTCACTCACAAAACCCTAGTCACTCACAAAACCCTATCTATCCCCATGGTCTCTGCCTCACGCACCAGCTCTGGTACTGTATTTCTCCACCTTATCACCCTCTGTGTAAAATAAAACACCATTAAAAATAAAAATGTAATAAAAGAGGTTCTCCTGCTCTCTGCCCTAAATCTCTTACATTTAATCTCCTTCTCATTCTAGACCCCACAATCAGTGGAAATGGTCTGTGTCCCAGCCCTTCAAATAATTAAACATCTCTCTAATATCACCTCTGAAAGAAAGAAAGACACATTTATATAGCGCCTTTCACGACCGCCGGACGTCCCAAAACGCTTTATAGCCAATGAAGTCACTGTTGTAATGTAGGAAACGCGGCAGCCAATTTGCGCACAGCAAGCTCCCACAAACAGCAATGTGATAATGACCCAGATAATCTGTTTTTGTTATGTTGATTGAGGGATAAATATTGGCCCTAGGACACCGGGAATAACTCCCCTGCTCTTCTTCGAAATAGTGCCATGGGATCTTTTACGTCCACCTGAGAGAGCAGACGGGGCCTCGGTTTAACATCTCATCTGAAAGACGGCACCTCCGACAGTGTAGCACTCCCTCAGCACTGCACTGGGCGTGCCAGCCTAGGTTTAAGTCATTGTAATGGGACTTGAACCCACCACCTTAATCTCTGTTCTAACCAAAACACTGTGTGCAGGGAGACGGTAGAGGTGGGGGCATCTTGGCATATTCAAGAGGGAGCTGCATAGCTTTTCGGCGTGAGAAGTGGTGGGGGTGTGCAAGAGGTTGACAGCAGGGTGAGATTGTGTGAACTTTGGGATTGGCCAGATGAAGCACAGTGGTCTCCTCTGGTCCTGTATACTCCATCGTGTAATGCTCTTTCTCCTTCTGCAGATGGTATACACACACTTACTTGTGCTCTGATGCTGCTCAACACAGATCTTCATGGACATGTAAGTACCGGCGTACAGACGTAATAGAGCAGTGGAACCAGGCTAGGGAAGGAACATTGACAGTGCATCCATACAAAGGGGCACGAGATTATTGAAAACCTCATTTATTTTACCCGGTGTGTTCTGGCTCAATTTTCTTTTTCCTCTTCCTGTTTCCGCACTGTTCTCCCCATACTCTGGATGAGCC
Organism: Pristiophorus japonicus; assembly: GCF_044704955.1. NCBI lineage: Eukaryota > Metazoa > Chordata > Chondrichthyes > Pristiophoridae > Pristiophorus > Pristiophorus japonicus. Next base: position 9,799,055 of record NC_091998.1, on the reverse strand, counting down.
GTTCTGCTATAGCATAGACTGTCCCCTAGTTGGCGCTACTTAAGATGTGTAATTATGTTATAATTAGGCCGTTTCCTTTAAAGAAACATAGAAATTTATAGTGCAGAAGGAGGCCATTTTGGCCCATCGTGTCCGCGTCGGCCGACAAAGAACCGCAGGCCCTCGGTCAGCAGCCCTGAAGGTTACATATAAACCTATGAACAATGAACAATGGCGGACAGGTAAAGAGCACCCGGCCCAACCAGTCCGCCCCACACAACTGCGACACCCCTTGCACTGAAATGGGGATGTCAGAGTACATAACGGAAATGTAAAATTAAAGACAAAATGTACGGGCGAAAAATTTGGCAACCATTAGCGCCTGAGAGGGGCATTAGAGGGCCACTTACTGCCAGAGCGCCATGCTCAGCGCCTCCCGGGAACTTTGGTGGAGGTTTACCGATGGCACTGACAGTTAGCGCTGCGCGCTCTAACCCGCTCACTTGGTGATGTCAGTGGGCGTGTAATGCCATGTTAGCGCCCAGGTCAGGAACTTCAGTGGGTTCCCCTGCCTTAGCGCCCGGCGCTAATCGGGCTAGGGAGAGCGGGCAGTCTCCAACCTCCCGGGGCAATACTGACCAGCAGGTGGGTGGTTATGAGGCGAGAAGTTTTTCATTTATATTCACTTTAATTACATTTGTTTAAAGTTTGTCCGATGTTTAACAGTGTGGAAATGACCTCCCTTGCATTTATTAGTGCTGTCCCGGTGGTTCCGCTGACCTCCCCTTCAGGCACCAGCATGCCGGTTTCCGAGCGCAACAACTTCATTAGCGCTCCCGCGCTGGTGCCCCGCGATTGAATTTAGTTCCCCGAGAGGAGCATGGCTTCCCTTAACGCTCCACTCCTCTCTTCGGGCGCTAAAAACCAATATCCCGAATGGAGGCGGTAAATATCGCCCAGTGCCAAAGTTAGTGACCAAGAGACGTTACCACCTCAAACCGGGCGATAATCAATTCTTCCCCCATGTCTTTAAACTGGGGACTGAATTACACCTGTGCAGTGGAAATCAAGAATTCTCTCCCCTAAAAGGCTCTCGATGTTGGAAGACAACTGAAGCTTTCATCGATAGATAACGGGTGACCTGACCGAGGTCTTTAAGATTATGAAAGGCTTCGATAGGGTAGACTCAGAGAAAATGTTTCCACTTGTGGGGGAGACAATAATAGAGTCCATCAATATAAGATAGTCACTAATAAATCCAACGGGGAATTCAGGAGAAACTTCTTTACCCAGAGAGTGGTAAGAATGTGGAACTCGCTGCCACAGAGAGTGGTTGAGGTGAATAGTATAGACGCATTTAAGGGGGGGCTAGATAAGCATATGAGGGAGAAAGGAATAGAAGGATATGTTGAGAGGGTGAGATGAAGAAAGATGGGAGGCTCATGTTGGGTATAGACCTGGCTGACGGGGTTAGATGCAGTAGGATGAGAGGAGGCTTGTGTGGAGCATAAACGCTGGCATGGACTAGTTGGGCTCAATGGCCTGTTTCTGTGTTGTACACTCGATGCGGGGGCATCAACAGATATGGTGCTAATGGAGTTGAGGCACAGATCAGCCATGATCTAACTGAATGGCGGAGGAGGTTCAAGGGGCTGAATGGCCTTCTCCTGTTGCTATGTACCTCTTGGTCCAAATATCCCTCGGCCTCTAACTGCATTTCACCTGAAGATTACACTTGGTCTTGACTTCCCATGTGCATTGGGGGAGTTTGACTAGTATGTGTGAAGAGTTTTGGAGACAAATCTGTCACACTTGTAGCACTAATTAATTCCTGTCTCCGATCCAAGCCTCTTAAAGTTTGGGTTTCCACCTTTTGGGAACTGAACACACACGACTATGAGGAAAATCCCAATCCGTGTACGAAAAATGTCGCATTTATCTTGCATGTGTAGACTTTAATGTCTGACGCTGAACTTGGCTTGTTGCATTATCGAACAATCACCAACTCAAATAACTTTAAGGACATTTTCTGCGAATCATTTGAATAAAGGACTTGATAGAGCTCAAGGAATAATTGGTGATGCAGACTCATATCTCCAACATAAAAAAAATTTGCATTTCTTATAGTGCCTTTCATGACCTCAGGATGACCCAAAGCGCTTTACAGCCAATTAAGTACTTTTTGGAGTGTAGTCACTGTTGTAATGTAGGAAATGCAGCAGCCAACTTGCGCACAGCAAGCTCCTACAAACAGCAATGTGATAATGACCAGATAATCTGTTTTTGCTACATTGATTGAGGGATAAATATTGGCCAGGACACCTCCACTGCTCTTCTTTGAAATAGTGCCAAGGAACCTTTTACATCCACCCGAGAGAGTAGATGGGGTCTCGGTTTTTGTGTCTCATCCAAAAAACAGTTCCTCCGACAGTGCAGCACTCCCTCAGGAGTGTCAGGCTGGATTTTTGTGCTCAACTCTCTGGGGTGGGATTTGAACCCACAACCTTCTGACTCAGAGGCATATGTGCTGCCCACTGAGCCACAGCTGACTTTCTGTTCCTGATTCCTTACATGCAAAGACAACATGGTTATGGAGTGACTATCACCAAAAGCACAGTAATTGGGTTTCAGATTTATAATAGCACCGCATGGGCTGGGTTCAATGTAATCTAACATAACAGTCAGCTCAGTTGAGAATTACACTACATGTAGTCTCTGTTGGTTTTGCAACCAATAGCAACCAGATGCTCTCTAATTAAATTGATGGTCTTGGAACAAAGACTTAGAAACACTTTATTTCTGCAATGATTATACCGTTCAGTCAAAGTTGAATAGGAACATAGGAACAGGCGGAGGTTATTCAGCCCCTTGAGCATGTTCCGCCATTCAATTAGATCATGGCTGATCCGCACCTTAACTCCATTTACCCGCCTTGGTTCCGTTACCCTTAATACCCTTGTCCACCAAAAATCTATCAATCTCCAGTTTTGAAATTTTCAATTGCCCCCCAACCTATTTTCTATGTTTCTATGGGCCCAAGTTTCCACATGATTTGCGCCTGATTTTTAGGAGCAACTGGTGGAGAACGGACTATCTTAGAAATCGCAATTCTCCACATTTTTTTTTCTGCAGTGTTTTTTTAGGGGAGAGAGTTCCAGATTTCCTCTACCCTTTGTGTGAAGAAGTGCTCGATGACCACCTCTGAGCGGCTTAGTTTTAATTTTAAGGTAATGCCCCCTTGTTCTGGACTCCCTCTATCAGAGGAAATACTTCCCCTCTCGCTACCTGTAATGTATACACCTGTGAGTATGCGCACAGGTTTGTTGAGTTATTGCCAAGGTGGCCATTAACCACCAGACAGCGGGCGGTCGAGGGGGTCGTTCAGCCCGACTGCCTGCCTCTCTTCCGCGGTTACATTCGCGCCAGGGTGTCCCTGGAGATGGAGCGCGCGGTGTCCACCGGTATGCTTGCGGCCTTCTGCGAGAGGTGGGCACCGGAGGGACTGGAGTGCATCATTACCCCCCGCAACCAAATTTTAATTTGACCATTGTTGAAAAAATTGTATTTGTTTAATCTGTCGGTTTTAGTGGCCCTTTAATTAGGGGGCACTTGTATTAACGTTACTTTAAAATGGTTGTAGAGCTGTTACATTGTGAGTGGCTTAGCCAGTCACGTGATGTTCACAAAAACTCAATAAAACCCCAATCAGTTGGGCCTAGGTCACCCACGATGAGGTATGCAGTTGTGAGCCTAGTGAACGAACTGGATTGTTCAGCCACCAGAGAACTCACTCTGGGAGTGGAAGCAAGTCTTCCTCGATTCCAAGGGACTGCCTATGATGATGATGGACGAACTGGTGATATGTAGTGGTATTGTTAAACCTTTGTTAATAAACCAACTCGTTCTTAATAGCAATGTGGTGCTATGAATTCTGAAGCAAAGAACCCATGAAGCAAGTACATTACACTATGGATCAAATACTGTAATCATCTTAATCATCTCAATTAGATCATCTTAATCTTCTATACTTGAGGGAAGACAGGCATAGTTTCCCTGTTTTGTTACATTTAGTCGCTTTGGTGTGAACACAACCTTTTAGAAGGTTATGCTGATGGGGTGAGATGACGAGGGTTGGGAGGAGGCTCGTGTGGAGCATAAATACCAGGATGGACCTGATGGGCCGAATGGCCTGTTTCTGAGCTGTAGATTTTGCAACGCAGCCTCCGACTCATCTCGAACAGTGCCCGAGGGAAACCAGATGGGTTTCACGAAAGGTTATGTGTTTCGTTTTTGGCTCTGAACCTCTCCCTTTTCTGATTGCAGAACATTGGCAAGCGGATGTCTAGTTCCGACTTCATCGGGAACCTGGAAGGACTGAATGACGGGAAAGATTTCCCGAAGGAACTGCTCAAGGTAAAGTTGTTTAAGAGAAATGGTCAGCTTTTTATTGGCAATGGCCGTGTCTAGACAGGGCCCTTCAGTAATTCTGGAAGGTTAAATCTCTCGGGTTGCTTTGAAAAATAAAATTCTTATTACTTGTCTTGAGTCAGAAAGAAACAGCCAAGTATGTTAAGATTATTGAGCTGTGCTGGTGCTGATGTAATATGTTTTCCCCAAGCGCTGGGAATGTGGCATTAGCTTGATCTTATTTAATAACTGAACTGTCTGTCTTTTCATTATTGGGCTGAGCATCGCCAGAAATTAGCTTCATGTCCAAACTGGCCAGGATTGATAGCGTTGAAGGAGATAGACATTGGCAATTTCCTCACTGCCGACGTGGCAAGTCTCGCAATTCCTGCCCTTTGATATCCAGTCCCGTTTGTGTCCCTTTCTCTGGATTTTGTTCTTGTATTTGAGGCCGGGAAGGACCCACTCGTGGTCCTGCTGTTTCCGCACTGTTGTCAGGGGCTTGTGGTGACCGAAGAAGTCAAAATCCCGTTTTTGCTGGCTTCCCGGATGGAATACTGGCGGTTAAATGAAGGAGTTCGATAGGGCAGACGTAGAGAAGAAGTTTTCACTAGAGGGCATCAATATAAGATAGTCACCAATAAATCCAAATGGGAATTCAGGAGAAAATGCTTTATTCAGAGAGTGGTGAGAATGTGGAACCCACTACCACATGGAGTAAGAAAGAATTGCATTTTATATAGCGCCTTTCATGACCACCGGATGCCTCAAAGCACTTTACAGCCAATGAAGTACTTTTTGGAGTGTTGTCACTGTTGTAATGTAGGAAATGCAGCAGCCAATTTGCGCACAGCAAGCTCCCACAAACAGCAACATAATAATATGTTTTAGTGCTGTTGATTGAGGGATAAATATTGGCTAGGACACTGGGGCAAACTCCCCTGCTCTTCTTTGAAATAGTGCCATTTTACAGCTAGCTGAGAGGGCAGACAGGGCACCTCCAACAGTGCAGCACTCCCTCAGTACTGCACTGGGAATGTCAGCCTAGAATTTTTTTTTAATTTCAAAATATACTTTATTCATATAAAAATTTGCACAATACATTGGAAGGCAGTTCAGTACATTTGGGTGCAGTCAGCAATTCCATGCAATACATTTGGATGCTAACGGCAGTTCCATTCAATAGATTTGCTTGCTTTACATTTCGAGGTACATTTCAGGATATAGGGCCCAAGTTTTGGGCCGCGCCTAGAACGGCCCAGTCCCGACCTGGACGCCCGTTTTTCGCGCCACAAAGTGTGCCCCAAAAAAAACGTTCCTATTCTTCGGCTTCCTGCAGGCCCTCTGGAGCTGGGCGCGGCGCAGCACGAGCTGTGGGGGGCGGAGCCAGGTCCCGGCGCTGAAAACAGTGCCGGGACCTCTGCACATGCGCGCTACAGTGGGCGCACATGTGCAGTAGCTCCAGGCAGCCAAAACTGTGGGAGGGGCCCGAAGCACGCAGCCCCTAGCCCTGGCCGAATGGCCTCACTGGGACTGTGTGGATAAGGCTGCCTCCCACGCCCAGCTCCTGCTTCCTCCGGACCGGGACCCGACCCGACTTGACTCCCGCTCCCACCCCCCCCCCCACCAGAGCGCTCCCCCCCACCGACCCGACCTCCACTTCCCCTGCTCCCGACCTTCACCCCCCCGACCTCCCCCCCCGACCTCCGCTCCCAACCTTCCCCCCCGACCGACCTCTGCTCCCGACCTCTTCCCCCCCCCACCGTGCCCGACCGACATCCACTCCTGACCTCCCCCGACCGACTTCCACTCCCGACCTGACCTTCCCCCCTCCCCCGACCGACCTCCGCTTCCGACCTTCACCCCCCCGACCTCCCCCACCGACCTCCGCTCCCAACCTTCCCCCCCGACCGACCTCTGCTCCCGACCTCCTCTCCCGACCTCCCCCCCCCCCGCCACCGCGCCCGACCGACATCCGCTCCTGACCTCCCTCGACCGACTTCCACTCCCGACCTGACCTTCCCCCCTCCCCCGACCGACCTCCGCTTCCGACCTCACCCCCCACCGACCGACCTCCACTCCCGACCTCTCACCCACCCCCGCCCGACCGACCTCCGCTCCCGACCTCTCACCCACCCCCGCCCGACCGACCTCCGCTCCCGACCTCTCCCCCCACTCCCCCGACCGACCTCCGTCCCCCCCCCCCTGACCGACCGACCGATCTCCGCCCCCCCCACCACCCCCCCCGACCGACCGACCGACCCGCGCTCCCCCCGACCCGCGCTCACGACACCCCCCCGGACCCCGGACCCGACGCCACCTACCTGTCAATCCAGTAAGTCTAAGCTCAAAGTCTTGGGCCCGGCCCGTTCAGCCTCCCTCTCCTTTCTTTCTTTTTTTCTCTCTCTCTCTCCCCCTTCTCTCTCTCTCTATCTCTCTCTCTTCCCCCTCTTCTCTTCCCTCCCTTCTCTCCCCCCCTTCTCTCCCCCCCTTCTCTCTCCCCCTCCTCTCCCTCCCCTCCCCTCTCCCCTCCCCTCCCTCCCTTCTCACCCCCCCTCCACCTCCCCCCTCTCCCACCCCCCTTTCCCCCCTCCCCTCTCTCCCCACTTCCCCTCTCTCACCCCTCCTCCTCCCCCCACTCCCTACCCCCTCCCTCCACTCACCCCCCCCTCTCCAACCCCTCACACACCCCCCTCTCCACCCCCCTCCACCTCCCCTCCTCCCCTCCACCCCTCGCTGTCAGAAACACACAGACAGACAGACAGAGAGATCGAGACACTGACAGAGACACACTGGGGGGGGGGGCGGGGGTGCATCCCAGCACGCTGTTGGAGGACTCCCGGTGCTGCAGTCAGTAAGTAGAAAATGTTTTATTTATTGATTTTTTTTAAAAAAAAATTTTATTCATGTTTTTTGGTTGATTTATTGATGTATTTATCATTTATTATTGATGGCTCTTTTTGTAAAACTGGTGTTTAATGTTTGTAAACTTCCCTTTAAACACCACCCCCGCCCCTTCACCCCTTCACCCCCCCCACCCCCCGCCATTCCCCACGCCTGATTTGTAACCTACACCTGATTTTCTAAGTGTAGGCAAGGTTTTTCTGAGCGTACAAAAATCTACACTTACTCCATTCTAAGTTAGTTTGGAGTAAGTTTTCACTGCCTAAACTTTCAAAACGGGCGTAAGTGGCCGGACGTGCCCCCTTTTTAAAAAAAATCTGTTCCAAACTGAAACTGTTCTAACTGACTAGAACTGGAGCAAACTAAATGCCGAGAATTGCAATTTCTAAGATACTCCATTCTAAACCAGTTGCTCCAAAAAAAACAGGAGCAACTCAGGCCAAAACTTGGCCCCATAGTGTCAGCCTAGATTTTTGTGCTGAAGTCCCCGGTATGCGACTTGAACCCACAACCTTCTGACCCCGAGGCAAGGGTGCTGTCCACTGAGCCACGGCTGAGTAGTTGTGGTGACTAGCAGAGATGCATTTAAAAGGAAGCTGGATAAGCACACGAGGGAGAAAGGAATAGAGGGGGCATGAAAGCCAAGCATGTCCAATGGACAGTTTGAACCATTTCATAGCCAAACTAACCAAAACCAAAATTGCAGTCTATTTAATCATGGTGCATGCAAACAACTGACATTAGATGAACAATCCCCTCAGGCTCCAAGCTTTGGAATACAGTGTATTAATAATTGAAGACATGATATATAGTAAGTATAGCATGCTTGGTGCCTTTGTATCTTTCCTAAAGCTTTCCTTACCTCATGTCTGGGTCTGTTGTAGACTCCTTGATAGAGGTTAATTGCTGTGGTTAGCCAACAACTCCATTAGCGTTGGCTCACGCAACGACTGGTGGAAGATGAACTAGATGGAACTCTCTCTTTTTCTGTCTACAACTCCTGTGTTGCTAGATTGGTGTTTTTGTGTTCTCTTATGAAGGGCGGCAGCGCGCTGTTTGAATTCTAAAGCTCATTGTCAGTGGAAAGTATGATGGTATTAACCCTGTGTGTGCTGGACTGGTAGGTTGAAAGGAACCGGGAGATGTTGCACAGGGCGATGAGAGTCAATTCCCTGCCGTGTCTGAGACATTGGGCCCGAAATTGGTGAAGGCCCCCGCCCGCCCAAGTGCCGCCCAAAGGACCGCCCAAAGGGCCGCCGAGGTATCTGACGGTATCCTGGGCAGGATATTCATCGTGAAGGTCCTTCAAAGGGCGACGGGCGCCAAATGAGGGACTTACGTCGCCAATCTGGGCAGCAGCCAGCAGGAGCTCTCATTCTTGGCGGCAAAGGCGCTTGCCACCCAAGTGCCGCCGAGGATGGAGTTGGGCCCACGGAGGGTCGAAGACATGCAAAGAAAAATCATCAGGGAAAAATAAAACCCGTCGGAACACCTTCAAGGGGAACCCATCCAGGTAAGTCACTGTGGAAAAATAAATGCTTACTTACCCAAGACGACTGGAGACCAGCTCTGCTGCACGGACCTAGTGCGCACACATAGCGCAGTGTGGGCTGGGCCCGTGCTGCCCCTGGGCCCTCGCCTCTTCTGGGCCCCAGATTCACCCCTCTCCTGGGCCCCGGTCACTTCCTGCTACGGACTCTTGCCGCTCCTTCGCCCCTCCTGCTGTGCCTGCCCGCACTGCGATCAGCGACCTGGCTTCGTAGCCGTCGCCCTCCTGCAGCAGCACGCGCTGCTCCCTGCAGTGGTATGCCGCCACATGCTGCTCCCTCCAATGGCCCCGGCCTGCTGATGGTCTTGCCGGCCGGGACTGTGCCGATTTCCGGGCCGGGCTGCCGCATGCTGCTCCCTCCTATAGGGTAACTGTCGAAATCTTGACCCCCCGATAAACGACTCAGACACCTTCAGCTCTGGCAGAAGTTTCTTTAATTTACTTGCTAGCAAGGGAAAGGTCACACTCCGTCAATGGCTAAGTGAACACCTCCGCAATGGTACAATTTCACAAGATATTTATACAGTAAAACCCAAGTTCTGGCCTCTCCCTGTGTATTGGCTCTGTCTCGCAGTCAGTGAATACAGATAAAGAGTTAATTACTACATCCTTGTCCTGACATCGTTTCCAGATATTTCCTTTTGTCAGGGTTATTAGTTGGCCAGCCGGCCATTACTCGATGAGAGTGTGGTAATGAGCTATTACCTGCTTTGCATTGTGTCAGGATGGTCCAGTTTCCTGGTCAGTTATCTTTTTGCATCAAATGGATGAGGTCTCTACAAGAGATAATGGCTGGTGGTTTGAGTACTTTGAAAAGGGTGGGGTGGAGTGGAACTGGTGTCGTATAGACAATAGGAGAGCACCATGGGTGGTACTTGTCTTCAGCAGGACTTGTCTCCCAGCTGTGTGGTGGCTATCAGCCATTTCAAGCCAGGTTTAGCTGTTTATGCAAACCGACTGCTTTATGCAGAAATTTCTGGAAGGACCAGGACTCCATTTTGTTATATATTGCAAAGGGCACAAAAATACCGTGTGGTATCAGCTTAGATAAAAATACATTTCCACAATATGGGCAGCAGAGATTTGGATGAGTTGCGTGCTGGATGCGTGAAGGATGGGAGGACCACCAGGGGATATTGGAATAGTCAATGCAAAAGCAAAACGCTGCGGATGCTGGAAATCTGAAATGCAAAGAGAAAATGCTGCAAACATTCAGCGGGTCAGGCAGCATCCGTGGAGAGAGAAACAGAGTTAACGTTTCAGATTGACGACCTTTCGTCAGAACTGGAAAAAGTGAGAATATCACAGATTTTCAGCATGGTGAAGGCAATACAAACCTTGGTCTAGGCAACCTGTTTAGCCCTGGTATATTTCTGGGGAATCTGTACTGCCCCCTCTCCGATGAGCAATATATCCTTCCCTGAGGTATGATGCCCAGAACTGAACAACTGCTCTAAATGGACTCCAACCAGAGCTTTATACAACTGGAACATAACTTCTACCTTTTAAAAAAAAATTTCAGCCCCTTTGAGATAAAGGCCGACATCCCATTCGGCTTTTAAATTGTCTTTTGGACCTGTAAAACTTGTTTGTAGTGATTAAGTAGTTTAGCTGGAGGAAATTGCGGCGGACATGGAACATTGTTGTTATGCGCTCGCTAAGCAACCCTTTGCTGATTCTCTTTGTTTGCTCTTGCATCCCCCTCCGGCGGACTTGTCGGGTCTTCCTCATCGACTGTGCCATCTACGGGTCTTGTGTCTGTTGGGAGTGGGTGAGGCCATCAGTTGCGGGTGGTAGTTCCGCAAGTGGCTTGGCCGGATCTGCTCAGAGTGAGGGCTCCACAGCCCAAGGGTGCCTGTAATGTAGAGGGATCCCTCTGGGTCCAAATGTAACTGAGGGAAGCGTTACATCTCTGGAGAATCCCAGCTTGTTTTTTGTGTTTGTGGCTCTGCACGCTGCTAGCGAATCATTTATCAGTGCATTCCTCTTCCTCTCTCCACGCTGTCCCGAACTAGGTAATCTTCCCCGGGGGCATCCTCTTATTCTGGGTGAAGTGATGATTCCATACACAAACAGAAGAGGCTGCTTGACTATAACTACCACAGGGACCTATCTTCCATATCCTGGAAAATAAAAGATTTTTCCTTTTTCTAAAAGGCGCAAACAGTGGATTTGGAGCTATTTCAGACAGTTTTCAAACTTTGTCATGTGAAAGACAACCCTGCAAATATTGACACACTCCCATGATCCTCTGCAAATATTGACACATTCCCATGATCCTCTGCAAATATTGACACACTCCCAGGATCCTCTGCAAATATTGACACACTCCCATGATCCTCTTCAAATATTGATACAGTCCCATGATCCTCTATAAATATTAGTACAGTCCCATGATCCTCTACAAATATTGACACACTCCCAGGATTCTCTGCAAATATTGACACACTCCCATGATCTTCTAGAATAAAAATAGATACAGTCCCATGATCCTCTATAAATATTGATACAGTCCCAGGATCCTCTACAAATATTGATGCACTCCCAGAATCCTCTGCAAATATTGACACACTCCCATGATCCCCTGCAAATATTGACTCACTCCCAGGACTAAGTTTCCCTGTAAGCCATGTGGCTGCTCACCTCTGTTCTGGTCCTGCACAGCCCTGGACCGGCATTTTCAGTGTTAGGTTCCACACATGAGTAAAACTGTGAATGGGCAGCGCAGCCCCTTAAAAGGATCTCACCACCCCGCCCCCCACCCCCCAAAAAAGAGGGAAAAATTGACCAAGGACCCCCTGCAAATCTCAGGGAACAGCCTGAGAACATTGGAATCCTCCCAGGGACCTCTGTTCGAATGTTCAAAAGACAATGTCGGGTGCCCAGAGTAAAACAGACCTAGCAATGCAGAGCATGTTTTTTTTTTTCCCCTCAATAATATACAACAAGGGAAGTAAATTGTTACTCGTCAGCAAATAACAGAAAAATACGGCAAAAAAATATAGAGGCAGAATCACCTTCCCCAGACGGACAGAACTTTGGTGACCTCCTGGAATTCCAGGCTTCCAGTGCAGATTCCCCGAGTCCACAGTGCCCACTTTGGGAAACTTGTGGTTTAAGCGATGTAATCGCACACTGCTCACTTTCAACAGATGCAATGGTTTTCCATTTCGCACATGAATTGACGGGGCCCATTTTTGAAGTTGTCTTCAGCAGGAGGCAGCAGCACACTTGATTATTTTCCAATACACTTATTCCCCGAGTCAGCTCTGTAAACTAACTCCAATAGTAAATTCATGGCATGGCTTGCTGTGCTTGGCTTAGAAGATAGTACTCTTGAGACATGAGGATGAGTTTCCATCAGTGTTTGGGCAAAACAAAACTCTCCCCTTAAGCTCCAACAGATGCGATCCTTTCAGAAAATCCCATAATACATAAGAAGTGGAGACTATTGCCCAAGCTACCAATGAACAGCAGATTGAAATTTACTAATTAGGCTTAGATTTGGAGCCTATACTTTCTATAATTTGGCGCTCGCTCTCCCATTATAGGGCCGAGTCCTGCCAAAGTATGCATTAATGTTTATCTGGGCCAATATTTATCCCTCAATCAACATCACTAAAAGAGATTGTCTGGTCATTATCACATTGCTGTGTGTGGGAGCTTGCTGTGCGCAAATTGGCTGCCGCGTTTCCCACCTTACAACAGTGACTACACTCCAAAAATCGCTTCATTGGCTGAAAACATCTGATGGCCATGAAAGGCGCTATAGAAATGCAAGTCTTTTTCTCTTTCTTTCAAACCGAGTGGGAAGAGTGGATATTGTCCATCAGAATGATCATCTCTTTTCGATCTCAGCCTGTGGATTAAACTGGTTTCAGAAAACTGGTACTCCTAAAATCATTTAGAAATTAGATCTCGCATTCCAATACCTTACTATGAATCACTGTCTCAGAGTGCCATGGTGAGCTGGTGTTGCCATGACTGCACTTTCGATAGGCCTATACCGTGTCGCCACCCCGAGCCCATCAGTGATTGATGTCCAACTTGCATCATCATCACCATCAACAGCACCTTCCAAACCTGTGACCTCTAACACCTAGAAGTTCAAGGGCAGCAGGCGCATGGGAACACCGCCACCTCCAAGTTTCCCTCCAAGTCACACACCATCCTGACTTGGAAATATATCGGCCGTTCCTTCATCGTTGCTGGGTCAAAATCCTGGAACTCCCTCCCTAACAGCGCAGTGGGAGCACCTTCACCACAAAGTTTCTCCGTGACCGCCAGAGCCAAGTCTAGATATCATCTGACTTCGCAATCTACATTATTAAACCCTGAATTTTATTGTCTAGTTGACAGCCTCATGGGCCTAACAGAAATAGAGCTGCAGTGTACTCCCATGATCCCCTGCAAATATTGACGCACTCCCATGATCCCCTGCAAATATTGACACACTCCCATGATCCTCTGCAAATATTGATACACTCCCAGGATCCCTTGCAAATATTGACACACTCCCAGGATATTATATGCAGGCTTGGTTCAGTTGATAGCACTCTTCCCTTTGAATCAAGAGGTTGTGGGTTCAAGCTCACAATCTAGACTAACATACCAGTGCAGTACTCGGGGAGTGCCATATTGTCAGAGGTGCCATCTTTCAGATGAAATGTTAAACCGAGGCTCTGTCTGTGGATTTTAAACATCACAAGGCACTGTTTGAAGATTAGTGGGTGATGTTGGTGTCCTGGCCAACATTCCTCCCTTTACAGAAACAGCAGAAACCCAGTCAGTGTACAGATCTCTCTCCCTGACGTAGAGGGGACTGAGACACTAGTCAGTGTACAGATCTCTCTCAGAGGTAGAGGGGACTGAGACACTAGTCAGTGTACAGATAGGCCACATTATTCGCATGCCTGACACAAGACTCCCAAAGCAAGCGCTCTACTCGGAACTCCTACACGACAGGCGGGCCCCAGGTGGGTAGAGGAAACGTTTCAAGGACACCCTCAAAGCCTCCTTGATGAAATGCAACATCCCCACCGACACCTGGGAGTCCCTGGCCAAAGACCGCCCTAAATGGAGGAAGTGCTTGAGTCTCATCGCCGAGAGCACGCAGAAAACAAGCGCAGGCAGCGGAAGGAGCGTGCGGCAAACCAGACTCCCCACCCACCCTTTCTTTCAACCACTGTCTGTCCCACCTGTGACAGAGACTGTAATTCCCGTATTGGATTGTACAGTCACCTGATAACTCACTTTTAGAGTGGAAGCAAGTCTTCCTTGATTTTGAGGGACTGCCTATGATAATGATGATGATCTCTCTGGGGTAGAGGGGACTGAGACACCAGTCAGTGTACAGATCTCTCCCTGAGAAATTTTTAACGGACTCCACCGTTATATGTTATGAAGAATTTCAGCTCCTTTATCCTTAGGTTTCATTTTATTATTGCAGTTGTTCTATGGTTGTAACATGTGACACACAATGTACCCTATAGTGTGCACGGTCTGGCATGCAGTGTGCACGGTCTAGATTAAAGTGTACAAAGGCAAAATACTGCGGATGCTGGAAATCTGAAATCTGAACAGAAAACGCTGAAAATACTCAGAAATTCAGGCCGCATCTGTAGGGAGAGAAACAGACTCAATGGCCAGGATTTTGTGATCAGCGGCAAAGTGACGTCGTCACTGTTGGAATGTGGGAAACACGGCAGCCAATGTGAGCACAGCAGGCTCCCACAAACAGCAATCTGATAATGACCCAGATAATCTAGTTTAGTAACGTCGATTGGGGATAAATATTGGTCAGGACACCGGGGAGAACGCCCCCCTGCTCTTCTTCAAAATAGTGGCCACGGGATCTTTTACGTCCACCTGAGAGGGCAGACGGGGCCTCGGTTTAACGTCTCATCCGAAAGACGGCACCTCCGACAGTGCAGCACTGGGAGTGTCGGCCTGGATTTACGTGCCCAAGTCTTGAACCCACAACCTTCATGACTCAGAGGCGAATGTGCTGCCCACAGAGCCACAGATTAAGATTCATTTGCTTGTGTGTTTTGTTTTTAAAAAAAATAGAAAGCGCAGCCTGTCTACATAACCAGATGTTCCTCGAATGAGGCTAGGAGCATTGCCCACAGTGCTAATTAGGAGCTGCCCCTTTGTTTCCTGCATGGGAAACACTCACCACCTGCTAAAGGTTGGAGCACAGTGACGGATTAGCATGTGGCAGGAGCATCCCTGAGGCTGTGCCTTCACCTTGCTCTCCCTGTCGCAGGGTAAATAGCCTGGCCCCGCATGCTAATGTCCTATCCCTTCCAACCACAGCCTATTGATCGGTTATGACGGGAGATAAAGACGTTGCAGGCAGGACTCCAGTGGAGTGTGTGAATCACTGAAGAGAGAGAGAGAGAGTGTTTGGCTGGAGCTGGTGCTGGTGCTGAAATCCACATTGCAGAGCAAACACTGGTGCAAATCTGCTGTGCTCGGCTTTGGAGATTTGTGTGTGTTTGTGTACGCAGTGCTTCCCAAGGATCAGATTGCAAATTGCAAATTTTTTGCAATCTAAATATTACCAAGAAGGAAAAAAAGAAAACATGATCGGATTAAACAGCGTGCCCACAAGCGAGAGTCTGCGCCCGCGGTCAGCGGCCGCTGCCCGCTACAACCGGGACTACCGCGGCGGGGACAACTTTCGCTACCGACCGCCGCAGCGCTCGAAATCCCTGGGCGCGCAGGGGGTGGCGAAACTCCACAACAAGCAGAAGGTAAGATCGGCGGAAAAGGATATTTGGGCAGCTCTCTTTATTTTTTCCCCCCTTCCTAATTAAACCAAATAGGTTGCACATTTTTTTTAAAGTGCCTTTTTAAAGGGGCGCAACTCGTCAGAGAAATTAAGGAAATTGGGAACTTATCGAGCACCAATCCACTCCAGTCTTTCTGTGTGTGAGTGTGTGTGAATGTGTGTAGTTTAAAACTCTGTGTGTGTGTGTGTAAATAATTAGGATTCCACAACCACTAGAGTCAGAATTTGGAAGCTTGAGGAAATTTGGAACTGTCAGAAGGGATTACGTTTCCGTCCCTTGCGCCAAATCATGTTGCGGGCGTTGAATCGGCGCAGTGGGGAGGGGCGCGCTGGTTCCAGGATGGCACCCAAGTGGGGAAAATCAGCCCCGGCGATCGTCAGTTTTGTTTTTTGCTGCATTGCAGCAGGGGGAAAAAAGAGTTGGAAGGGGTCAGTAACGGTGTAGGGACCCAGAGCTGGGAGTAGGTTGGAGCGCAGGGGAGCGGGCTAACTCCAATTCTGTGGGGAGCCTTTGCAATTTCCAATCTTTTTTTTATCTGCATTTTATATTTTCTCGGTTCCCAGAAAGCAGCACTGCACGCACGCAGGCAGCACAATGCAATCGTTCAAATGCTGGGCTTCACAGGGGAAGTAGTGTTTACAGGGAGCGAAGCCAGTGAACGTGATCTGCACCCTGAGATTCTGCCTGAGCCGGTCGGTGCATGCCATTTGCAATAAGAGTTATTTTTCTTTAAACTGTTGCTTCTGGTTGAGCTGATTGCACCGATCTCGACTTGTGGCATGAAAGATATATAGTAATGGCATTCTGCCACCCCAACACAATGGGCACACTGTGTTAATAATGCGCAAACTGCCTGGTTATTTGTAGCGAGCAAGCCCGTGAATTCGCGAGTGGCCACAGGTTGGGTGAGCTGCGTGAAGATGGCAGCTTGTGCTCAGCCTCCCCGTGATTCTCACACAGTTGCTGCATTTGTCTGGAACATAGAAGAATGAGAGGTGATCTGATTGAAACGTATAAGATTCTGAGGGGGCTGGACGGGATGGATGCAGAGAGGAAGTTTCCCCACCGTGGGGGAAATCTTGAACTCGGGGGCATAGTTTCAGATTAAGGGGGTCACCCATTTAAAACGGAGATGAGGAGGAATTTGTTCTCTCAGGGGGTCGTAAATCTTTGGAATTCTCTGCCCCTGAGAGCTGTGGAGGCTGGGTCATTGAATATATTTAAGGTGGAGATAGATTTTTGAACGATAAGGGAGTCAAGGGTTAGGGGGAGTGGGCAGGGAAGTGGAGCTGAGGCCAAGATCAGATCAGCCACGGTCTTATTGAATGGCGGAGCAGGCTCGAGGGGCCAAATGGCCGATTCCTGCTCCTATTTCTTATGTTCTTATCTTCACATTAACTGCCCATTAAACTCAGCACAGAAAGTTAATTTAGGAATCACCCTGTTAATGATAATGACTTGCCCAGCAACCTCCCCTTCTTAGAATATAAACAATTGTAAGTGTGGACTTTCATCCCTTCAGATTGTGAATTTTAGGAGATTTTTAAAAAAATGTCAAACATTTTCATTTTTTGATTTACTTATCCTTTCTATCTTTTTTTTCCTCTCTCTCTTAACCCAATCTTTCTTTCCTTCTCTTTATTTCTCTTATACCTGACTTGACATTGAATTCGCCCAGTCTACTTCACCCTCTGTTCCTTCAAGCGTCTTGTACCTACCGTGCTAATTTAAAATAAAATTCATTCACGGGATGTGGACGTTGCTGGCATGGCTGGGCATTTATTGGCCATCCCTAATTTCTCCTTGACAAATGGGTAACGAGCCATCTTCTTGGCACGGGGCAGGTAAGAGTCAACCACATTGCTGTATGCCACTAAAGAGTGCACAGTGACCCATGCAATGTTGCAAATGGTTGTCTGGGAGTTTACTGTGGTTCCACGAATTGGCCCGGCGTGGGTTATTTATTACATGCTCCCTTTAATTTGTCAACGATTGTCTATGGTTCCATTCACCATCTCGGACACTGGGACCAGCTCAAGTGTTTCACCCCGACAAGGGAGGAAGAAAAATTAGAGAGCAGCTCACCTTGGTCCTCATCCAATGGTGTACCAATTGAGCCACTAGTCACTGGCATGACTGGAGAAGAAAGTCAGGGATTTGTTATGTGAGGATATCAAGGGCTATCGAACAAAGGCAGGAGTTGAGGTACTGAGATGTTGAAATGAAGCCCTGTTCTTCGACAGCACCTCCCAGCCCGTGACCTCTACCGCCTAGAAGGTCAAGGGCAGCAGGCGCATGGGAACACCACCACCTCCACGTTCTCCTCCAAGTCACACACCATCCTGACTTGGGAAATATATCGGCCGTTCCTTCATCGTCGTTGGGTCACAATCCTGGAACTCCCTCCCCAACAGCACTGTGGGAGCACCTTCACCGCACGGGACTGCAGCGGTTCAAGAAGGCGGCTCACCACCACCTTCTCGGGGGCAATTAGGGATGGGCAATAAATGCCGGCCAATATTCTTCCCTCAACCAAGAAGAGATTAACTGGTCATTCATTCACTGGGCTGTGGCTGCCACATTTGCCTACATAACAACAGTCACTGTGTTCCCAATTATGTCACTATGAAGCACTTTGTTATGGTTTGATGTGATAAGGTGCTAAAGATAAACGGATAATAACCGCAGTGACTTTCCTCATGGCATCTCTCACTCTACACAAAGGGCGGTAGATGTCTGTCCCACAAAAGGCAACCAATACTCGCTCAATTAATAATTTAAAATCTGAGCTCGTTAGATTTTTCCTCGCCAAGGGTATTAAGGGTTAGGGACCTGGGGTGGCTGGATGGAGTTGAGGTACAGATCAGCCTTGATCTCATTGAATGGCGGAGCAGGCTTGAGTGGCTGAATGGCCCCCTCCCGTTCCTATGTTCCATCGGAAACTCTGTTTATGCATGTAAATTGGAGTTTATATCAACCTTTCTCCAAAGCAACAACAGGATAGCAGAAGTTGTGAGGGAATTCAACCCCATTGTGATTTATACACCAGATTTTACAGTGTGTGGAACTCCAGTGATATTGAATGTGAACTTTGGCCAGTTCTCTTTGATTGGTTCCCTCTATCTGGATGTGTCTGTTTTTGGGTTTGGGGATTTTCTGTTAACTGGGAGCCCAATAAAGCATGTATGACAAATTGGAGGCTATAATATATTAGGTGTCAAGTTATGTAGTTACTGTGTTGTGTTCAGTCGAATAAAAACATTGCTCGTTTTGCCAAAGGCTGTGTTGTTTCAGAGAGGGTGATTGACGCGTTTACTGTGAGAACGAGCCGAGAAAATAGCTGTTTATGTCAGAGAGTATTCCTGTGCATTTTTATAGAGGGGACCAATCAAAATGCATTAAAATCTCAAGGAGGGCCTTATTCAAGTGCTCCAATGAATTTGTCAAATTTCTGATGGAAGTCAGCGATCAGAAATGGAATATTTTTCATATAGTTTGGTCAGAGGTCAGCATTAAGCAGCATCCTGTCAGGTACAACAGGATTGGGCACCATGTAAAACTCCTTCCACTTTGCCCCATTAACAGAGGATGCCTTCCATTGTTCACTGTTTATAGTGACGTGCTGAACTTCTTTATACGCACGTTAACGATTTGGCTATAAATAGGAATATAGGAACAGGAGAATGCCGTTGAGCCCCTCGAGCCTGTTGCGCCATTCAATGACTGATCTGCGACCTAACTCCACACACCCGCCTTTGGCCCACATCCCTTAATAACTTTGGTTAATAAAAATCTATCAATCTCAGATTTAAAATTAACAATTGATCTAGCATCAATTGCAGTTTGCGGAGTAGAATTCCAAATTTCTACCACTCTTTGTAGAAGTGTTTCCTAATTTCACTTCCGTAAGGTCTGGCTCTAATTTTTAGACTCTGCCCCTGAGTCCTAGACTCCCCAACCAGTGGGAATAGCTCTTTATCGACTCTGCCTTAATATCTTGAAAACTTCAAGCAGATCACCCCTTAACCTTATAAATTCTAGGGAATACAACCCTAATCGAGGGTCAAATGGCCTACTCCTGCTCCTATTTCTTATGTTCTTAATTTGTGTCGTCGCTCCTCGTAAATTAACCCTTGAATCCGAGTATAATTCTAGTAAACCTACGCTGCACTCACTCCAAGACCAATATATCCTTCCTAAGGTGTGGAGCCCAGAACTGCTCACAGTGCTCCAGGTGTGGTCTAACCAGTGCTTTGTACAGCTGCAGCATAACTTCTACCCCCTTGTATTCTAGCCAACTAAATTATTAATCTCCGCCACAGAGTGAAACTTGGTACATTGCACAGCAGGCAATTTGGTGTTTGTTTGTGCCACATTTTGAGAGCTTTTTTACTGTGACCCACACCCAACTAGATTAAGAGTGCCCAACTAAGAATCCTTACAAAGACTGAAGACTGTTATGTCAGCAGTCGGGGCTGAATTCCAATCCCAGCCCTGGAGGTGAAAGGCCAGAGGTGAAAGGGGACAGTGCTAATCCACTGTGTCACCCGGTCCTCGGTGGGACCCTAGTTCAAGAAACCCAAAACAGACTGCCCCCTGGTGGTCAGTAAGTAACTACATATCATGTATCATGAGCACCTTGAGTCTCATTGCCGAGAGCATGCAGAAATCAAATGCAGGCAGCAGAAAGAGCGTGAAGCAAACCAGTCCCACCCACCCTTTCCCTCAACGACTATCTGTCCCACCTGTGACAGAGACTGTAATTCCCGTATTGGACTGTTCAGTCACCTAAGGACTCATTTTAAGAGTGGAAGCGAGTCTTCCTCGATTCCGAGGAACTGCCTATGCTGATGATATGTACCTCGAAATCAAGGAAGACTTGTTTCCACTCTAAACGTGAGTTCTCAGGTGACTGTACAGTCCAATACGGGAATTACAGTCTCTGTCACAGGTGGGACAGACAGTGGTTGAAGGAAAGGGTGGGTGGGGAGTCTGGTGTGCCACACGCTCTTTCCGCTGTCTGCGCTTGGTTTCTGTATGCTCTCGGCGACGAGACTCGAGGTGCTCAGCGCTCTCCCGGATGCTCTTCCTCCACTTAGGGCGGTCTTTGGCCTGGGACTCCCAGGTGTCGGTGGGGATGTTGCATTTTTATCAAGAAGGCTTTGAGGGTGTCCTTGAAACATTTCCTCTGCCCACCTGGGGCTCGCTTGCTGAGAAGGAGTTCCGAGTAGAGCGCTTGCTCTGGGAGTCTTGTGTTGGGCATGCGGACAATGTGGCCTGCCCAACGGAGCTGGTCGAGTGTGGTCAGTGCTTCGATGCTGGGGATGTTGGCTTGATCGAGGACGCTAACGATTTGGAGGATCTTGTGGAGACATAGGCTATATGCCATAATGGTGGCTCATTGGCATGTTCTATGATGATCTCCTTCACTCATGTCACTGGAGCATGAACTTATAAAATGAAGTATATTTCTGAGGTGTTCAGGAATCTGCAGGAAGGCCCTGTAGGAACTAATTTTAGACTGAACCCCTGACGAACATAAAGATTATTTATAGCAAGCCACGGGGCTGAGACGGGAATGCTGAGGGGGCTCAGTATAAGAAACTGAGGGGGCTCGATAAGGTAGATGCAGAGAAGATGTTCCCACTCGTGAGGGACTCTAGAACTAGGGGGCATAGTTTCAGAATAAGGGGGTCGCCCATTTAAAACGGAAATGAGGAGGAATTTCTTCTCTCAGAGGATCGTAAATCTGTGGAATTCTCTGCCCCAGAGAGCTGTGGAGGATGGGTCATTGAATATATTTAAGGCAGAGATAGACAGATTTTTGAACGATGAGGGAGTCAAAGGTTATGGGGAGCGGGCAGGGAAGTGGAGCTGAGTTCATGATCAGATCAGCAATGATATTATTGAATGGCGGAGCAGGCTCGAGGTGCTGAATGGCCGACTGCTGCTCCTATTTCTTATGTTCTTATAGGTTCAATAAGATCACGGCTGACCTCAACTCCACTTTCCCGCCCGATCTCTATATCCCTTGATTCCCTTAATATTGATCTCAGCCTTTGAAGGTACTCAATGATTCAGCATCCACATACTTTTAGGCAGAGAATTCCAAAGATTCACAACCCTCTGAGTGAAGTGATTCGTCCTCATCTCAGTCTCAGTTTGTCAGCGAGTTTCCTGTGTGCTTTCTGTAACAGTCGGGAGTGAAAAATGGCCCAGAATCCTGTGTAAGATTCGGTGATATTTTGCTCCATCAGAAGTGCCATTGATGCAGGAACTAATGGTAATGCAGAAAACCAATAGAATGAGGTTGTGAAGGAAACAAGTATAGAATCTGCTGGAGCAGTGTGTCGAAAGCACTTGTAAAATCTTTCAAAGGGACATTCTCCTTTGGATAGAGCGATAAGTTCACCAGCTTTATAAGCAGAGATCTACAAATGGTACAATCTTATCCTGGTTCATTTCTGTAAAAACAAACATTTATTAAAGGCTTAGTTAAATGTTTCCATGCAAACGTTACGACAATACTAAGACATTGCTTCTGCTGTGCATGCTGTTAGCAAGAATGATTGGATGAAGAAAGTCCTTCAGTCCTTAACATAAACTCAGCAGCCTGTGTTCTAACTCGCACCAAGTCCCGCTCACCCCTGTGCTCGCTGACCTACATTGGCACCCGGTTAAGCAACGCCTCGATTTCAAAATTCCCATCCTTGTTTTCAAATCCCTCTATGACCTCTCCCTTCCCTATCTCTGTAACATTCTCCAGCCCAGCAACCCCCCACCCCGAGATATCTGCGCTCCTCTAATTCTGCCCTCTCCAGCATCCCTGACTATAGTCGCTCAACCATTGGTGGCCGTGCCCCTAGCTCTGGAATTCCCTACCTAAACCTCTCCCCCTGAAGCTTCAACCCGCAACCTTCTGACTCTGGCATGAGAGAAAGAGAGAAGAAAGGCAGGCTTTCATTTCTATAGCGCCTATCACGACCCCAAAGGCATGTGGAAGCTGAATTGTTGAGCCTTCTTTCGCCCTTTTAAGACGCTCCTTAAAACCTCCCTCTTTGACCAAGCTTTTGGTCATCAGCCGTCATTTCTCCTTACATGGTTTGGTGTCAAATTTTTGTCTTATAATACTCCTGTGAATTGCCTTGGGATGTTTCATTACGTTAAAGGCGCTAGAAAGACACAGGTTGTTGTTGTTCTTTGACCTTATCCTTCCAGTACACCAACCCTACCATCTCCAAATGTAACATTAGCATTCGGTTATCAAGCAGACAGGATCTCCAGTTTAACATCTCATCTGACGGGCAGCGCCTCAGACAACACGGCCCTCCCTCGGTACTGCACTGAAGCGCCAGTCTGGGTTGCTCAACTCCTGGAGTGAAGCTTCAACCCGCAACCTTCCGACTCTGGCGTGAGAGCAAGAGAGAAGAAAGAAAGACTTGCATTTATATAGCGGCTATCACGGCCCCAGGACATCACAAAGCGCTTTACAGCCAATGACGTACTTTTTGAAGCGTGGTCGCTGTTGTAATGTGGGAAACGCGGCAGCCAGTTTGCGCACAGCAAGCTCCCACAAACAGCAATGTGATAATGACCCAGACAATCTGTTTTAGTTGTGTTGATTGAGGGATAACTATTGGCCAGGACACCAAGCTGGCACAATAAAGCTGTATAAAATTCTAATCTTGCAGGATCCTCTATATTTATCGTGACTCTTATTCCTTTCTCTCTCCATCTTTGTCTTTCTGCAGGTTTTGTACAGCTCCATAAAAAATGAAAAGTTACAGTGGACAATGTGAGTATGGAGCCCCTGTCTTGAGTACTTGCCACGTTATTTCACAAAATGGTTAATTTTTCTGTAATTCACAATCAGGAATAATCAGATGATATTGTAAATCTCACTTCAATTTCTGTATCTATTCTTGTACAGGGGGAGTGTTCCTGTCCTGGTGCAGGGGGAGTGTTCCTGTCCTGGTGCAGGGGGAGTGTTCCTGGTGCAGGGGGAGTGTCCTGGTGCAGGGGGAGTGTTCCTGTCCTGGTGCAGGGGGAGTGTCCCTGTCCTGGTGCAGGGGGAGTGTCCCTGTCCTGGTGCAGGGGGAGTGTTCCTGTCCTGGTGCAGGGGGAGTGTTCCTGTCCTGGTGCAGGGGGAGTGTCCTGGTGCAGGGGGAGTGTTCCTGTCCTGGTGCAGGGGGAGCGTCCTGGTGCAGGGGGAGTGTCCTGGTGCAGGGGGAGTGTTCCTGTCCTGGTGCAGGGGGAGTGTTCCTGTCCTGGTGCAGGGGGAGTGTTCCTGGTGCAGGGGGAGTGTTCCTGGTGCAGGGGGAGTGTCCTGGTGCAGGGGGAGTGTTCCTGTCCTGGTGCAGGGGGAGTGTCCCTGTCCTGGTGCAGGGGGAGTGTCCCTGTCCTGGTGCAGGGGGAGTGTTCCTGTCCTGGTGCAGGGGGAGTGTTCCTGTCCTGGTGCAGGGGGAGTGTCCTGGTGCAGGGGGAGTGTTCCTGTCCTGGTGCAGGGGGAGTGTTCCTGTCCTGGTGCAGGGGGAGCGTCCTGGTGCAGGGGGAGTGTCCTGGTGCAGGGGGTGTGTTCCTGTCCTGTCGCAGGGGGAGTGTTCCTGTCCTGTCGCAGGGGGAGTGTTCCTGTCCTGTCGCAGGGGGAGTGTTCCTGCCCTGGTGCAGGGGGAGTATTCCTGCCCTGGTGCAGGGGGAGTGTTCCTGTCCTGGTGCAGGGGGAGTGTCCTGGTGCAGGGGGAGTGTCCTGGTGCAGGGGGAGTGTTCCTGTCCTGGTGCAGGGGGAGTGTTCCTATCCTGGTGCAGGGGGAGTGTTCCTGTCCTGGTGCAGGGGGAGTGTCCTGGTGCAGGGGGAGTATCTTGGTGCAGGGGGTGTGTCCTGGTGCAGGGGGAGTGTCCCTATCCTGGTGCAGGGGGAGTGTCCTGGTGCAGGGGGAGTGTTCCTGTCCTGGTGCAGGGGGAGTGTCCTTATCCTGGAGCAGTGGTGGGGTTGAGTTGCAAATACTGACACACTCTCCAGGACAATCTCTCCCAACCTCTGAAATAACGTGCTGATAGGGAGAAAAATCTAGGCTCCAGAGCTCTGTGGACCATAAGCTCAGGACCTGCTACTACCCTGCCCCAGGCCGGCAGAAATCGGACAGCCTCCTGGACTCCTGCCAGTATAACTTGGTTCCTCCGGCCTTCACTGTCAGTACACTGGACTGTAACTGGCAGAAACACTTGTGCTGAATTCGTGATCATTCCCCATTGGCTGCTTTCTACCAGCCTGCAGAGCTTATCGGGAGCGATGGGTTTTGCTTCTTGCTAATTGCACTGGGTCTCCCTGCCCTCGTGATTGCTGCTGGATCTGATGGGTTTAAATGATGGTAGTAAATTAGCAATCACACACTAATTAGACGGATTACTGTCTTGCAAATTGGTACAGGTGGGAGATGAAGAGGTGGCTCTAAAGTCATGTCCTAAATAACTGAACTTACTGCCTTCCACTTGAGCTCTCTATATGGTCCGAGTCTCTGAGCCATACAGGAGGGCAGGTCCCAAAGCAAGCGCTCTACTTGGAACTCCTTCACGGCAAGCGATTCCCAGGTGGGCAGAGGAAATGTTTCAAGGACGCCCTCAAAGCCTCCTTGATAAAGTGCAGCATCCCCACCGACACCTGGGAATCCCTGGCCCAAGACCGCCCTGAGTGGAGGAAGTGCATCCGGGAGGGTGCTGAGCACCTCGAGTCTCGTCGCCGAGAGCATGCAGAAACCAAGCACAGGCAGCGGAAGGAGCGTGCAGCAAACCAGACTCCCCCACCCACCCTTTCCGTCAACCACTGTCTGTCCCACCTGTGTCAGAGACTGTAATTCCCGCATTGGACTGTACTCACTTTTAGAGTAGAAGCAAGTCTTCCTCGATTTTGAGGGACTGCCTATGATGATGACTTGAGCTCTGAACATGCTTGTGTAATCTGTTTGATTTGTAGATAGTGTATCTCCCATGGAATTGCTCACGGTGAGTCGGAGGATTGCGGTGTCTTAGGAACATTGCATCACAGAATCATAGAACGATGCAGCACAGAAGGAGGCCATTCGGCCCATCATGCCTGTTCCGGCTCTTTGGTAGAACAATCCATCTAGTCCTGCTCATTCCCCATAGCCCTGTATTTGTTTTCCTTCGAGTGTTTATCCAATTCTTTTGCAAGTTACTATCACCCTATCAGGCAGCACGTTCAAGATCGCAACTCGCCGTGTAAAAAAAAATGTTTCCTCATGTGGCCTCTGGTTCTTACGCTAATCACCTTAAATCTGTGTCCCCTGGTTACCGACCCTTCTGCCACTGGAAGTTGTCTCTCCTTATCTACTCTATCAAAACCTTTCATGATTTTGAACTCCTCCATCAAATCTCCTCTGAACCTTCTCTTGCTCTAAGGAGAACTAAAGTCCCACATTCCTGGAACCATTCTAGTGAATCTCCTCAGCATTCTCTTCCTGTATTAGCCTGCTGCTAAAGTGTAAGTAACATTAAACATTGTGTGAGTCCGTGCACGGGTCTATTAAGAGGCTGCAGAATTTGTGGCTCCAGTACTTTGTGCTGTTGCAAAGCTTGAACATTCCAAGATGTGCATCTTTGTTTCACTGTCCATCTTTCCCCCAAATCTGACTCAAACATTCTGCATAAGGCAGTGAGGGGCCGTTTGAATTGTGACAGATATTTGAGGTGTGATGGTCAGAAAATGTGCACCTATGTTCTAATGTCTCCTTCTTTTGTCAATCACCTTAACTCTGTATCCTCTGGTAACTGGTGTCAGCCGTGGCTCAGTGGGTAGCACTCTCACCTCTGGGTCAGAAGGTTGTGGGTTCATACCCCACCCCAGAGACTTGAGCACAAAAATCCAGACTGACGCTCCCAGTGCAATGCTGAGGGAGTGCTGCACTGTTGGAGGGTGCTGTCTTTCGGATGAGATGCTAAACCAAGGCCCCATCTGCTCTCTCAAGTGGATGTAAAAAAAAAATCCCATGGCACTATTTCAAAAAAGAGCAGTGGTGTCCTGACCAATATTTATCCTTCAATCAACATAACAAAAACAGATTATCTGGTCGTTATCACATTGCCGTTTGTGGGAGCTTGCTGTGCGCAAAATGACTGCCGCGTTTCCCACATTACAACAGTGACTACACTCCAAAAGTCCTTCATTGGTTGTAAAGTGCTTTGAGATGTCCGGTGGTTGTGAAAGGCGCTATATAAATGCAAGTCTTTTTTTTTCTTTGGCTCGGTCTAACGTTGTGTCTGATTTGTGCTCCTGTGAAGCACCTTGGGACGATTTATTATGTTAAAGGCGCTATATGAATACATGTTGTTGTTCAGCAGTTAGGTGTGGGCAGTTCAGTGCAAGTGTGAGTGGGGGGGGGGCGCGGGGGAACTGCGGCTGTTTTTGCGTCGATATACAAAGCGCGCACGTAACTGTACGTGTATCAAACCACTGGGTCTGTGCCGTTGCCCTCTGGGAGGGGGAAGCACATTGGCAAAAGGCCAATTTGGTGCCGAGGAGCCTGACGTTTTCTTGCCACCGACATCAATATTGTGTGAGCTGCGAGTTTCAGCGGCTGCTGAGATCGGGTGCTTGAGCTCGCCCGCTGGCTGTCGATTGATGGAGCTGACGTTGATATGAACGGGTAGAAGCACGGTCAGCCTTCAAATGAGATGCGCAGCTCAGCCCAGTCAGGCGTCTGCTGCGTGAGCAGGTTTAATGGCAGGTGTATCAATCACTTGACTGCGTCTTAAAGCTGCTGGGCAGGGCCATTTTATTTCGCTGTGATTAAAAAGAAAAGTCCAATTGTGATTTCTGGGATTTTGACCCAGCGGGGAGATTTGCCCATTATTCTGCAAAAACTGTCAACTGGTAACCTTGCCAACGAGACACCCGTGAGAGCGAGGTTAGCAATTTGCTGTTCAATCTGACACTGGACGCAGCAACAAACAGGGGCTGGGGAGGGGAGGGACAATCTCCGCTCTCGCATCCAGTGCTGTTCTGTCAGATGCCACACTTCGCAGTGTCAAAAGCACAAGATAAAAAGAAAACCAGCCATTTTTCTGTCGGTTTCTCTGCCCTGGAGCACACTCCGCAAAGTCAGGAGCCAAGTACCTCCCGATGGGTAGGTGCTTCCTGCAGCAGTTAGCCTCAGAGGAAATGTATTCCCACCCCCCCCCCCCCCCCGGCCCCCCACATTGTACTTGCCTTAAAGGGGCAGGCCATGTTAATTATGCCTCCATTTTAGGGGCTGAACATCGCAACTATGCACCAGACCTCAATGTTTTTATTCATTCCTGGGATGTGGGCGTCGCCGGCAAGACCGGCATTTATTGCCCATCCCTAATTGCCCCTTGAGAAGGTGATGGTGAGCCGCCTTCTTGAACCGCTGCGGTCCGTATGGTGAAGGTGATCCCACAGTGCTGTTGGGGAGGGAGTTCCAGGATTGTGACCCAGCGACGCTGAAGGAACGGCCGATATATTTCAAAGTCAGGATGGTGTGTGACTGGGAGGGGAACGTGGAGGTGGTGGTGTTCCCATTCACCTGCTGCCCTTGTCCTTCTAAGCGGTAGAGGTCGCGGGTTTGGGAGGTGCTGCCAAAGAAGCCTTGGCGTGTTGCTGCAGTGCATCTTGTAGATGGTGCACACTGCAGCCACGGTGCGCCGGTGGTGGAGGGAGTGGGTGATTAAGGTGGGAGATGGGGGGGCCAATCAAGCGGGCTGCTTTGTCCTGGATGGTGTCGAGCTTTGTGAGTGTTGCTGGAGCTGCACTCATCCAGGCAAGTGGAGAGTATTCCATCACACTCCTGACTTGTGCCGTGTAGATGGTGGAAAGGCTTTGGGGAGTCAGGAGTTGAGTCACTCGCTGCAGAATACCCAGCCTCTGACCTGCTCTTGTAGTCACAGTATTTAGTTGGCTGGTCCAGTTAAGTTTCTGATCAATGGTGAGCCCCCAGGATGTTGATGGTGGAGGATTTGGTGATGGTAATGCCGTTGAATATCACCCATAAGCAGTGCCACAGGGGAGCAGCTAGGCTACTGTAAGAAGCCTCTGCTTCTAGCTTTGGTTTTTCACCAACGATAGCGCGGCACCATTCTGATTCATTTCTGATTCTCGGTTACATTTCACCAAATTGGCTGTCGCATTTCACACATTACAACAGTGACTACACTCCAAAAGTACTTCATTGGCTGTAAGGCAATTTGAGACGTCCAGTGGTCATGAAAGGTGCTATATAATGCAAGTCTTTCTTTTCTTTGTAATTGGCAACCCGTGTTGTTTCAGTAGCAGTCAGTCTCCTCTTGACCAATGTTCTTGGCGCCCAGTTGCGGCTGCTAATTGGTGATTAATATTGGTGCGCAACTTTTCTCCATTTTCAAATGAGTGATAGCGGTCCACTTCTCACCTGTAAAAACATCTGGATTGTTGGCACAAACACTTTTATACTGAGCCCCATAGAGAGCGAACACCCAGGACTGGCTCCTTACATTTGTACTGCTAAAACCCACCTCCTTATCCCAGGAGTAGATTCAGGTTCTGTGGATCAGTGATCCCAGGGCTCCATATTTCCTTCTGTCTTTTTATTATTCATTCACGAGATGTGAACGTTGCTGGCAAGGCCAGCATTTATTGAACCGCGGCAATCCGTATGCTGACTTTGTCACAACTGAGTGTCCCGCTGGGCCATTTCAAAGACAACCACATTGCTGTGGGTCTGGAGTCACATATAGGCCAGACCGGGTAAAGACAACAGATTTCTTCCATGAAGGACATCAATGAACCAGATGAGTTTTACGATAATTCAGTAGTTTCAAGGTCACCTTTTACTAAAACTAGCTTTTTAATCCCCAATTCATTTAATTAACTGAACTTATATTCATCAGCTGCCATGGTGGGATTTGAACTCAAGTCTCTGGATCATTAGTCCAGTAACATAACCACTATGCTACCATTCCCGATCACCCACACCTTCTTACCCAGGAGTATTTAGAAACATAGAAACCTAGAAAATAGGTGCAGGAGCAGAGCATTCAGCCTGTCGAGCCTGCACCACCAGTCAATAAGATCATGGCTGATCATTCACCTCAGTACCCCTTTCCTGCTTTCTCTCCATACCCCTTGATCCCTTTAGCCGTAAGGTCCATATCTAACTCCCTCATGAATATATATAACGAACTGGCATCAATAACTCTTTGCGGTAGAGAATTCCACAGGTTAACAACTCTCTGAGTGAATAAATTTCTCCTCATCTCGCAAGAACATCCTTCCTCAGATTAGGAGACCAAAACTGAACATAATATTCCAGGTGAGGCCTCACTAAGGCCCTGTACAACTGAAGTAAGACCTCCCTGCTCCTATACTCAAATCCCCTAGCTATGAAAGCCAACATGTCTTTTGCCTTCTTCACCGCCTGCTGTACCTGCATGCCAACTTTCAATGACTGATGTACCATGGCACCCAGGTCTCATTGCACCTCCCCTTTTCCTAATCTGCCACCATTCAGATAATATTCTGCCGCCTTGTTTTTGCCACCAAAGTGGATAACCTCACATTTATCCCACATTATACTGATTCTGCCATGCATTTGCCCACTCACCTAATCTGACCAAGTCACCCTGCAGCCTCTTAGCATTCTCCTCACAACTCACACCACCACCCAGCTTAGTGTCATCTGCAAACTTGGAGATATTACACTCAATTCCTTCATCCAAATCATTAATGTATATTGTAAAGAGCTGGGGTCCCAGCACTGAGCCCTGCGGCACTCCACTAGTCACTGCCTGCCATTCTGAAAAGGACCCGTTTATCCCAACTCTCTGCTTCCTGTCTGCCAACCAGTTCTCTATCCACGTCAATACATTACCCCCAATATCATGTGCTTTAATTTTGCACACCAATCTCTTGTGTTGGGCCTTGTCAAAAGCCTTTTGAAAGTCCAAATACACCACATCCACTGGTTCTCCCTTGTCCACTCTACTAGTTACATCCTCAAAAAATTCTAGAAGATTTGTCAAGCATGATTTTCCTTTCATAAATCCATGTTGACTTGGACCGATCCTGTCACTGCTTTCCAAATCGCTGCTATTTCATCTTCAATAATTGATTCCAACATTTTCCCCACTACTGATGTCAGGATAACCGGTCTATAATTCCCTGTTTTCTCTCTCCCTCCTTTTTTAAAAAGTGGTGTTACATTAGCTACCCTCCAGTCCATAGGAACTGATCCAGAGTCGATAGACTGTTGGAAAATGATCACCAATGCGTCTACTATTTCTAGGGCCACTTCCTTAAGTACTCTGCGGTGTAGATTATGGCCCTGGGAATTTATCGGCCTTCAATCCCATCAATTTCCTTAACACAGTTTCCTGACTAATAAGGATTTCTTTCAGTTCCTCCTTCTCGCTAGATCCTCGGTCCCCTAGTATTTCTGGAAGATTATTTGTGTCTTCCTTAGTGAAGACAGAACCAAAGTATTTGTTCAGTTGGTCTGCCATTTCTTTGTTCCTCATTATAAATCCACCTGATTCTAACTGCAAGGGATCTATGTTTGTCTTCACTAATCTTTTTCTCTTCACATACCTATAGAAGCTTTTGCAGTCAGTTTTTATGTTCCCAGCAAGCTTCCTCTCATACTCTATTTTCCCCCTCCTAATTAAGCCCTTTGTCCTCCTCTTCTGAATTCTAAATTTCTTCCAATCCTCAGGTTTGCTGCTTTTTCTGGCCAATTTATATGCCTCTTCCTTGGATTTAACACTATCCTTAAATTTCCCTTGTTAGCCACGGTTGAGCCACCTTCCCAATTTAGGTTTTTTACTCCAGACAGGGATGTACAATTGCTGAAGTTCATCCATGTGATCTTTAAATGTTTGCCATTGCCTATCCACCGTCAACCCTTTAATTATCATTTGCCAGTCTATTCTAGTCAATTCACGTCTCATACCATCGAAGTTAACTTTCCTTAAGTTCAGGACCCTAGTCTCTGAATTAACTATGTCACTCTCCATCTTAATAAAGAATTCTACCATATTATGGTCACACCTCCCCAAGTGGCCTCGCACAAGATTGCTAATTAGTCCCTTCTCATTACACATCATCCAGTCTACGATGGCCAGCCCTCTAGTTGGTTCCTCGAAATATTGGTCCAGAAAACCATCCCTAATACACTCCAGGAAATCCTCCTTCACCTTATTGCTACCAGTTTGGTTAGCCCAATCTATATGTAGATTAAAGTCGCCCATGATAACTGCTGTACCTTTATTGCACGCATCCCTAATTTCCTGTTTGATGCTGTCCCCAACCTCACTGCTACTGTTTGGTGGTCTGTACACAACTCCCACTAATGTTTTCTGCCCCTTGGTATTCCGCAGCTCTACCCATACAGATTCCACATTATCCAAGCTAATGTCCTTCCTTACTATTGTCTTAATTTCCTCTTTAACCAGCAATGCCACCCGACCTCCTTTTCCTTTCTGTCTATCCTTCCTGCATGTTGAATACCCCTGGATGTTGAGTTCCCAGCCTCGGTCACCCTGGAGCCATGTCTCTGTAATCCCAGTTATATCATATTCATTAATAGCTGCCTGCGCCGTTAATTCGTCCACCTTATTACGAATACTCCTTGCATTGAGGTACAGAGCCTTCAGGCTTGTCTTTTTAACACACTTTGCTCCTTTAGAATTTTGCTGTAATGTATAGATTACTTCCCCATAAACTCCAATGCCAGCTGAGAGTTGCGAGGTTGGATGACTAACATATTATACACACTAATCCCTGTAATGTCCATCTTGAGTCAGAAGGTTCTGGGTCCAAACCCCACTCCTTGACCTGAGCACATAATCTAGCCTGAACTTCGGCATTGTGTCACATGATTTTGTGTCAACTGTGGCTCAGTGGGTAGCACTCTTGCCTCTGAGTCAGAAGGTTGTGGGTTCAAATCCCACTCCAGAAATATTTAGTACACACTCCAGTACAGCACTGAGGGGGTGCTGCACTGTCTGCTCTCTCAGTTGGACATAGAAGATCCTGTGGAATTATTCGAAGAAGAGTAGTAAAGTTTCTCCCCGGTGTCCTGGCCAGTATTTATATCTCAACCAACATCACTTAAAACTGAGAGTCTGTTTGTGGGAGCTTGCTGTGCGCAAATTGGCTGCCACATTTCCCAAATTACAACAGTGACTACACTTCAAAAAGTATTTCATTGGCTGTAAAATGCTTTGGGACATCCTGAGGTTGTGAAAGGCGCTATAGAAATGCAAGTCTTTCTGTTTTTTGCATCTAACTTTTACTGTACCTGACCTGTTGGTGCTTGGTGTTGTCACCGAGTACGTGTTCCATTTCCCAGCGGTAGCTTCCCTCACTTTGATGAGCACGGTTGTCAAAATATTTAAAATAAAAGCTCTTTAAGGCTCGTAAACCACTCAAGGCTTGCTCTTGTGTCTCCCGTGTCCCTGGAGCAGGCGCCCAGCTGTCTTATTGTTTTCCACATCATAAAACTGCTGACGATACAAAGATGGGAGGAAAAGTAATGTGTGAGGAGGACACAAAAAATCTGCAAAAGGACATAGACAGGCTAAGTGAGTGGGCAAAAATTTGGCAGATGGAGTATAATGTTAGAAAGTGTGAGGTCATGCATGCACTTTGGCAGAAAAAAAAACAAAGAGCAAGTTATTATTTAAATGGAGAAAGATTGCAAAGTGCCGCAGTACAGCGGGACCTGGGGGTACTTGTGCATGAAACATGAAAAGATAGTATGCAGGTACAGCAAGTGATCAGGAAGGCCAATGGAATCTTGGCCTTTATTGCAAAGGGGATGGAGCAAAAACACAGAGAAGTCTTGTTACAGTTATACAGGGTATTGGTGAGGCCACACCTGGAATACTGCGTGCAGTTTTGGTTTCCATATTTACGAAAGGATATACTTGCTTTGGAGGCAGTTCAGAGAAGGTTCACTAGGTCGATTCCAGGGATGAGGGGGTTCACTTATGAGGAAAGGTTGAGGAGGTTGGGCCTCTATTCATTGGAATTCAGAAGAATGAGAGATTATCTTATCGCAACGTATAAGATTATGATGGGGCTTGACATGGTGGATGCAGAGAGGATGTTTCCACTGATAGGGGAGACTAGAACTAGGGGACATAATCTTAGAATAAAGGGCCGCCCATTTCCGCCCATTTAAAACTGCGATGAGCAGGAATTTCTTCTCTCAGAGGGTTGTAAATCTGTGGAATTTTCTGCCTCAGAGAGTTGTGGAAGCTGGGACATTGAATAAATTTAAGACAGAGATAGACAGTTTCTTAACCGATAAGGGAATAAGGGGTTATGGGGAGCGGGCAGTATAGTGGACCTGAGTCCATGATGGGATCAGCCAAGATCGTATTAAATGGTGGAGCAGGCTCGAAGGGCCATATGGCCTACTCCTGCTCCTATTTCTTATGTTCTTATGTCCTTAAAGCCTTCCCACCTTATTTCAGCCATTCAGTCATCTAGTGCAGCGGTGTCATGCGCAATGATCTCATTCCTTTTCACGGCTCCGTCCTGTGGTTTTAACCTCTGGAATTTTAACAAAGACACCAACCTCCGCGAGCCTGGCCTGCTCGGACATTCTGAAGCCTGTGTTGCCACGGTGACTGGGAGCTGCAAGCTGTGGACTGTGATTAGCAGCTGCTGAGCGGAGAATATTAACGCAGAAAAATAATTTATTGCCGAATAATAAGTATTGGCGAAACGAATGTCATTAGTACCCACTGCTTAGTGATCGATAAATTAGTCAACTGATTATGTTGGCCTTGGCTCCTGAAGGAAGTATCGATGGCATTTCAGATTGCGTTCTGTACTGACGTAGGAAAACATGCTTCATCGGATGATGTAGCACAGATGGAGGCCATTCGGCCCATCATGCCTGTGCCGGTTCTTTGGTAGAGCGATCCAATTAGCTGCACTCGCCCTGGTCTTTCCCCATAGCCCTGCCAATTTACCCCCTTTAGGTATTTATCCAATGACCTTTCGAAAGTTACTATTGAATCTGCTTCCAGTGCAGTCAAGGTTGTAACAACCCGCTGCGTTCAAAAAAAAATTCTCCTCATCTCCCCTCTGGGTCTTTTGCAAATTACCTTAAATCTGTGTCCTCTGGTTACCGACCCTCCTGCCAGTGAATGCAGTTTCTCCCGATTTACTCTCTCCGCAATTTTGTACACCCCTATTCAATCTCCTCGGAACCTTCGATGCTCAAAGGAGAACAATCCCGGCTTGCCCAGTCTCTCCGCATAACTCAAGTCCCTGGTGCCACTGTGCTAAACTGAAGGTTGTGGGTTCAAGTCCCACTCCAGGGACCTGAGCACATCAATCTAGGCTGACACTCCAGTGCAGTGCTGAGGGAGTGTTGCATTGTCGGAGGTGCCGTCTTTCGGGTGAGACGTTAAACCGAGGCCCCGTCTGCTCTCTCAACCGGACGTAAAAGATCTCATGGCCCTATTTTGAAGAAGAGCAGGTGAGTTATCCCCGGTGTTCTGGCAATATTTATCTCTCAATCAACATAACAAAAAAACAGATTTTCTGGTCGTTATCACATTGCTAAGAACATAAGAAATAGGAGTAGGAGTCGGCCATACGGCCCCTTGAGCCTGCTCCGCCATTTAATACTATCATGGCTGATCCGATCGTGGACTCAGGTCCACTTCCCTGTCCGCTCCCCATAACCCCTTATTCCCTTATCGATTAAGAAACTGTCGATCTCTGTCTTAAATTTATTCAATGACCCAGCTTCCACAGTGCTCTGAGGCAGTGAATTCCACATATTTACAACTCTCTGAGAGAAGAAATTTCTCCTCATCTTAGTTTTAAATGGGTGGCCCCTTATTCCAAGATTATGCCCCCTAGTTTTAGTCTCCCCATCAGTGGAAACATCCTCTCTGCATCCACCTTGTCAAGAACCCTCATAATCTTATACATTTCGATAAGATCGTTTCATTGTTCTGAATTCCAATGAGTAGAGGCCCAAACTACTCAACCTTTCCTCATAAGTCAACCCCCTCATCTCTGGAATCAACCTAGTGAACCTTCCCTGAACAACCTCCAAAGCAAGTATATCTTTTCTTAAATATGGAAAACAAAACTGTACGCAGTATTCTAGGTGTGGCCTCACCAATACCCTGTATAACTGTATTGCTGTTAGTGGGAGCTTGCTGTGCACAAATTGGCTGCTGTGTTTCCTACACTACAACAGCGAGTACATTCCAAAAGTACTTATCTGGCTCTAGATTTTTTGAGGATGTAACTAGTAGAGTGGACAAGAGGGAGCCAGTGGATGTGGTGTATTTAGACTTTCAAAAGGCTGTTGGCAAGGTCCCAAACAAGAAATTAGTGTGCAAAATTAAAGCACATTGGGGGTTATGTACTGACGTGGATAGAGAACTGGTTGGCAAGCAGGAAGCAGAGAGTAGGAATAAACGGATCCTTTTCAGAATGGCAGGCAGTGACTAATGGGGTGCCTCAGGGCTCAGTGCTGGGGACCCCAGCTATTTTACAATATACATTAATGATTTAGACGAAGGAATTGAATGTAATATCTCCAAGTTTGCAGATGACACTAAGCTGGGTGGCAGTGTGAGCTGTGAGGAGGATGCTAAGAGGCTGCAGGGTGACTTGGACAGGTTAGGTGAGTGGGCAAATGCATGGCAGATGCAGTATAATGTAGATAAATGTGAGGTTATCCACTTTGGTGATAAAAACAGGAGGGCTGATTATTATCTGAATGGTGACAGATTGGTAAAGGGGGAGGTGCAACGAGACCTGGGTGTCATGGTACATCAGTCATTGAAGGTTGGCATACAGGTGCAGCAGGCGGTGAAGAAGGCAAATGGCATGTTGGCCTTCATAGCTAGGGGATTTGAGTATAGGAGCAGGGAGGTCTTACTACAATTATACAGGACCTTGGTAAGGCCACACCTTAAGTATTGTGTACAGTTTTGGTCTCCTAATCTGAGGAAGGACATTCTTGCTATTGAGGGAGTGCAGCAAACGTTCACCAGACTGATTCCCGGGATGACAGGGCTGACATGAAGAAAGACTGGATCGACTAGGCTTGTATTCAATGGAATTTAGACGAATGAGAGGGGACCTCATCGAAACATATAAAATTCTGATGGGATTGGACAGGTTAGATGCAGGAAGAATGTTCCCGATGTCGGGGAAGTCCAGAACCAGGGGTCACAGTCTAAGGATAAGGGGTAAGCCATATAGGACCGAGATGAGGAGAAACTTCTTCACTCAGAGAATTGTGAACCTGTGGAATTCTCTACCACAGAAAGTTGTTGGGGCCAGTTCGTTAGATATATTCAAAAGGGAGTTAGATGTGGCCCTTACGGCTAAAGGGATCAAGGGGTATGGAGAGAAAAAAGGAATGGGGTACTGAGGTGATGATCAACCATGATCATATTAAATGGTGGTGTAGGCTCGAAGGGCTGAATGGCCTACTCCTGCACCTATTTTCTATGTTTCTATGTTTCTAGAGCGCTTTGAGATGCCCAGTGGTCGTAAAAGGTGCTATATAAATCCAAGTCTTTTTAAAAACCAAAAGCAAAGATACTGCGGATGCTGGAAATCTGAAATAAAAACAGGAAACGTTGGAGATGTTCAGCGGGTCAGGCAACATCTGTGGAGAGAGCGACAAAGTTAATGTTTCAGGTCAACTCTTCCCTGATGGTGTAGTTAAGCAACTCTTTGACATAACTCCAGAATTAGACGTGTCTTGCTGTAAGTCAGTAGATCATGTATTAGCCATTACGTAAACACTCATAACCTCTGGGAGATGGAAGGCACAGATTGTGATTTTAATAATTAGCAGTTCACCTAACGGTGAATACCCTGGAGTCTCCAAAGCAATGTGTGGGAGGCAGAGTGGGGTGTATATATAGTGTAGCTTGTTTAGTTCATGTTTTTTTCCGACGGTTGTTTTGGAATTTAATCAGATTTTCCGGTGATTCCTGCTCTCAAACGCCTTGGGATGTTTTGCTACGTTAAGTGCAGGTTGTTTGTGTGCCGCTCAAAGTGTTTGATGTTTCAGAGAAAGCTAACTCATCCCTACAGTGCAGCCAATGAGGTGACTTGGGTCTTGCAATGTAATTCCGTCCCTCGAGCCTGCTCCGCCATTCAATGAGATCACAGCTGATCTTCTACTTCAACTCTACTTTCCTGCATTGTCCCCGATTCCCTTAATATCCAAAAATCTATCACTCTCTGTCTTGAATGTACTCAAAGACTGAGCCTTCACAGCCCTCTGGGGCAGAGAATTCCAAAGATTCACCACCTTCTGAGTGAAGAAGTTTCTCCTCATCTCATTCCTAAATAGCCGACCCCTTATCCAGAGATGGTGAGCTCTGGTTCTAGACTCCCCAACCAGGGGAAACATCCTCCCTAGTACAACAGGGTAGTGTTATCAGAGCAAGAGAAAGTACAGTTTGTGTTCTCTTTTGAATTAATGCTGTGTACATAAGACCATAAGAACATAAGAAATAGGAGCAGGAGTAGGCTATTTGGCCCCTCGAGCCTGCTCCGCCATTCAATAAGATCATGGTTGATCATGGACTCAGCTCCACTTCCCTGCACGCTCCCCATAATTCTTTACTCCCTTATTGCTCAAAAATCTGTCTATCTCCACCTTAAATATATTCAATGACCTAGCCTCCACAGCTCTCTGGGGCAGAGAATTCCTTAGATTTACAACCCTCTGAGAGAAGAAATTTTTTCTCATCTCGGTTTTAAATGGACAGCCCCTTATTCTGAGACTATGTCCCCTAGTTTTAGTTTCTCCTATGAGTGGAAATATCCTCTCTGCATCCAACTTGTCGATATGTTTCAATAAGATCACCTCTCATTCTTCTGAACTCCAATGTGTATAGGCCCAACTCAAGCTATCCTCATAAGTCAACCCCGTTATCTCTGGAATCAAGCTAGTGAACCTTCTCTGAACAGCCTCCAGTGCAAGTATATCCTTCCTTAAATACAGAGCCAAAAACTGTACGCAGTACTCCAGGTGTGGCCTCACCAATATCCTGTACAGTTGTAGCAGGACTTTTCTGCTTTTATACTCTATCCCCCTTGCAATAAAGGCCAACATTCCATTTGCCTTCCTGATTACTTGCTGTACCTGCATATTAACTTTTTGTGTTTCATGCACAAGTACCCCCAGGTCTCTCTTTACTGCAACAATCCCCCGCCAAAGTGGATAACTTCATATTTTCACACATTATACTGCATCTGCCAAATTTTTGCCCACTCACTTAGCCTGTCTATACTCCTTTGCAGATTTTTTGTGTCCTCCTCACAATTTGTTCTCCCACCCATCTTTGAATCATCAGCAAACTTGGCTACATTACACTAGGTCCCTTTATCCAAGTCATTAATATAGATTGTAAATAGTTGAGGAAACCCAGCACCGATCCCTGCGGCACCCCACTGTTTGCCATCCGGAAAATGACCCGTTTATCCCGACTCTCTGTTTCTGTTAGTTAGCCAATCCTCTATCCATGCGAATATATTAGCCCCGACCCCGTGAGCTTTTATCTTGTGCAGTAACCTTTTATGTGGCACCTTATCGAATGCCTTCTGGAAATCCAAATACACCACATCCACTGGTTCCCCCTTTATCCATCCTGCTCGTTACATCCTCAAAGAACTCCAGCAAATTTGTCAAACATGATTTCCCTTTCATAAAACCATGCTGACTCTGCTTGATTGAATCTTGCTTTTCCAAATGTCCTGCTACTGCTTCCTTAATAATGGACTCCAGCATTTTCCCAACGACAGATGTTGGGTGTAACAAGATAAAAGTGTGTGAGTGACCGCGGGAATTATTCGGGTTAACACCAACGTGCCTGTTCAGCTGCAGCAGACACTTGCAGAGAAACATTGAAGTCAGGGGTGTCTCCATATCATTTGCGTGCTGTCCTTTTTGTCATGGAAAATAGCTGTAGGCGAGCTTACTTATAAGCTACCTCGGTTACAGGGACACCCTCAGAGCCTCCCTGATAAAGTGCGACATCCCCACTGACACCTGGGAGTCCCTGGCCATAGACCGCCCTAAGTGGAGGAAGTGCATCCGGGAGGGCGCTGAGCACCTCGAGTATCGTCGCCGAGAGCATGCAGAAACCAAGCACAGGCAGCGGAAGGAGCGTGCGGCAAACCTGTCCCACCCACCCTTTCCTTCAACCACTGTCTGTCCCACCTGTGACAGAGACTGTGGTTCTCGTATTGGACTGTTCAGCCACCTGAGAACTCACGTTAAGAGTGGAAGCAAGTCTTCCTCGATTCTGAGGGACTGCCTATGATGAAGCTACCTCGATCAACAAAACAAATTGAAATTGAAGTGACTATTTGAGATGTGCAGCGAGTGGTTAGGATCTGGAATGCGCTGCCTGAGAGGGTGGTGGAGGCAGACCCAATCGTGGCTTTCAAAAGGAAAAATAAATTGCCGGGCTACGGGGAAAGGGTGGGGGATTGGGAATGTTGTAATGTGCCGAACGGCCCTCCTGTGCTGAAACCATTCTCTGATTGTATGGTTCTAACCCAGTACTGGAACTCTTGGGCCACAATTCCGAATGGATGCATCCTTCCCAAGCTGGCTAACTTCCTCAGGAATCGCGGCTTCTGTTTTAAATACGGATCCCTGGACCTGTCCACCCTACCCTCCCCTCAGGTTTTTAATTATAAGGGGGCAAGAGTGATACAAATATCAAAATCGGAATGTGAAGCAGTGCACTCTTTTATATATCATAGGCAGTCCCTCGAAATCGAGGAAGACTTGCTTCCACTCTAAAAATTAGTTCTTAGGTGACTGAACAGTCCAATACGGGAATTAAAGTCTCTGTCACAGGTGGGACAGACAGTGGTTGAGGGAAAGGGAGAGTGGGGAGCCTGCGCTTGTTTTCTGCATGCTCTCGGCGACAAGACTCGAGGTGCTCAGCGCCCTCCCGGATGCTCTTCCTCCATTTAGGGCGGTCTTTGGCCAGGAACTCCCAGGTGTCAGTGGGGATGTTGCATTTTATCAAGGAGACTTTGAGGGTGTCCTTGAAACGCTCCCTCTGCCCACCTGGGGCTCGCTTGCCGTGTAGGAGCTCCGAGTAGAGCGTTGCTTTGGGGTTAACATAGAAAATAGGTGCAGGAGTAGGCCATTCGACCCTTCGAGCCTGCACCACCATTCTATATGATCATGGTTGATCATGCAACTTCAGTACCCCATTCCTGCTTTCTCTCCATACCTCTTGATCCCTTTAGCTGTAAGGACCACTTCTAACTCCCTTTTGAATATATCTAACGAACTGGCCTCAACAACTTTCTGTGGTAGATGATTCCACAGGTTCACAACTCTATGAGTGAAGAAGTTTCTCCTCATCTCGGTCCTAAATGGCTTACCCCTTATCCTTAGACTGTGACCACTGGTTCTGGACTTTCCCAACATCGGGAACATTCTTCCTGCATCTAACCTGCCCAATCCCATCAGAATTTTATATGTTTCTATGAGATCCCCTTCTTCTTATTTCCATTGAATATAAGCCTAGTCAATCCAGTCTTTCTTCATATGTCAGTCCTGCCATCCCGGGAATCAGTCTGGTGAACCTTTGCTGAACTCCCTCAATAGCAAGAATGTCCTTTCTCAGATTAGGAGACCAAAACTGTACACAATATTCAAGGTGTGGCCTCACTAAGGCCCTGTGCAACTGTAGTAAGACCTCCCTGCTCCTATACTCAAATCCCCTCGCTATGAAGCCCAACATGCCATTTGCCTTCTTCACCGTCTGCTGTACCTGCATGCCAACTTTCAATGACTGATGTACCATGACACCTCCCCTTTTACTAATCTATCACCATTCAGATAATAATCTGCCTTCCTGTTTTTACCACCAAAGTGGATAACCTCACATTTATCCACATTATACCGCATCTGCCATGCATTTGCCCACTCACCTAACTTGTCGAAGTCACCCTGAA
The DNA here is from genome assembly GCF_044704955.1 of Pristiophorus japonicus. Lineage (NCBI taxonomy): Eukaryota > Metazoa > Chordata > Chondrichthyes > Pristiophoridae > Pristiophorus > Pristiophorus japonicus. The sequence continues at coordinate 9,757,420 of NC_091998.1, read as the reverse complement.
GCCTCGTAGCATCCTCCTCACAGCTCACACTGCCACCCAGCTTGGTGTCATCTTCAAACTACATTCAATTCCTTCGTCTAAATCATTAATGTATATTGTAAATAGCTGGGGTCCTTGTGTCTGGCATGCAAACAGTTAATTGGAAGCTAATCAGACGTGAGCTGGGAACAATTGGCTCTCTTGATATCGGCTTTATCTGGCAGCTGAAATAGAAACGTGTATTTTCAAAGATTCAGAAAGCACATCTTTTCAATTAGATTTTCTTATTTTAGCAGCATACTGTTAATTGCATTGATTTTGCAGTCAGTCCCTGTGTGAGAATTCTTTGTGCACATCTGTGATTATCTGCTGTGAGCCTTATTACAGCTGTGAGTTCTCCACAGGGCACCGAGCCTGATTATGAAAAAAACAAACTTTTTTTAATATAAAGGTGTGATTGTGGCTTCGCACGTTGCCTGCCATTCAGCGAGGGCAAACCTGTGTCCTAGGCCTCAATGTCAAAGCTGCTTCACAGTTGTCCGACTGGTACAGTCTGTTATATATGTGGACTTGTATTTACTCTGTACAGCCACCAGAGGGCTTCTTCCCCGGAGTTCCAAGAGATCCCATAATCCCTTGGGAGCACACATATTTAAGGAGGCCTCACAGGTTGGAGAGGCACTCTGGAGACCTGCAATAAAAGACTAAGGTCACACTTTACTTTGAGCTCACAGTGTTCAGTCTGACTCTTTCTCCATACACTACACAGTCCCCCGTTCAGGATTGTTAATAGGCCCGTCGGTTGGGAGAGAAAACGAGAGAGACAAAAGAAAGGATCAGAAGACGTGCAAAATGACTGAGAACGAGACGGTGTTTGAGGGAGATTTATGGTTACCTGTAGAGACTGATCTCCACTGGGGCTGTTACTGATCCCTGTTTCCGTTGCTGAACACCCAAGGGGAGGAGGGAATGCTACCACAGCTTGGCAAACACTTCCCTGTCCCTCTTTTGCCCTGCATCCTAACAAGCAGGCCTTGAAAGGACACCATTGGGTGCTAGTCTGAGTCTTCATGTCTAAATTCTCATCCTTGCTTTCAAATCCCTCCATGGCCGTGCCCCCTCCCTACCTCTGTAATCTCCTCCAGCCCCACAACCCCCCACCCCTCCCTCCCCCCCCCCCAGAGATGTCTGCGCTCCTCTAATTCTGCCCTCTTGAGCACCCCTGATTGTAATCGCTCAACCATTGGCGGCCGTGCCTTCAGCTACCTGGGCCCCAAGCCCTGGAACTCCCTGCCTAAACCTCTCCGCCTCTCTACCTCTCTTTGCTCCTTCAAGATCCTTCTTAAAACCTACCCCTTTGACCCAACCTGCACTAATTTCTCCTTGCATGGCTCGGTGTCAAATTTTTATCTCCTAATATTCCTGTGAAGCACCTTGGGACATTTCACTATGTTAAAGGCGCTATATAAATACAAGTTGTTGTTGTTGTAGTCCACAAACACTTCAAGGGGACATTTTGTGAGGCCCTGTGTTTCTGGGGAAGTCCCACAAGCCTACGATTATCTATCCACTCACATCAATATGTGTTAAATAGTGGACTGTTACCCTGTAATTATCTTTTTTAAAATGTATTCACGGGATGTGGGCCTTACCTGCAAGGCCAGCATTTATTGCCCATCCCTAATTGACCTTAACTGAGTGGTTTGCTGGGCCATTTCAGAGGGCTGTTAAGAGGCTGTGGGTCTGGAGTCACATATAGGCCAGACCGGGTAAGGACGGCAGATTTCCTTCCCTAAAGGACATTCTCCAAAATGGACTCGGTGGGTTTTTAATGACAACCCAGTAGTTTCATTATCACTTTTACTGACACTTGCTTTTATTCCACATTTATTTAATTGACTGAATTTAAATTCCCCAGCTGCCATGGTCGGATTTGAACTCACGTCTCCGGATCTCTGGATTATGTTATGTCTTTAATGCTCTTATGAATGACTCCACGAGGTCTAGTATTGTACTTGAGCTGTTGTGACCTTAGTCCCATCTATTGTAACTCCAGAGTGAGGCACAAGCATGGTGGGCAGCCTTTTATACGGGGCCCTGCACACCTATGCAGGTGACCCTCAGGTCTCCCACCGCAGTGCCCTCTGGTGTATATCTGTGACTATACAGTTAGTATACATGGTCTATATATATGACAGATTATTAGTCTAGCAACATGACCACTATGTCACCGTACCCCCACTGGATGTGTGTGAAGCCCGACCAGTGACACGGGCCTTTCAAGATGTAATGTGTTTATCTGGAATGCCTTTTCCCTCTTCTCTCGCCGAGACTCTAATCTATAAAGACAGCAAAAGAAAGATTTTCAGACCGAAATAGGTAGTGGTGTGAAGGTCGAGTCCTCACTTTAACAGATGGGAGGCTAAGAGGTCGCTACTGGCAAACCAAAGATCATCTGGTCTTCACTTCTACGCTTAAACAACTGGCCAACCCAGTTCCACTGCCAGGAATTGGCGCGGAGACATCGAAAAATGCTGATAAAATAGCAAGTAGAGCAGTAGTCGGGTTGCCGTGGATTTAGGAGCCACAAGAGTATTCACTCGTGTCAGCTGTGACTCGATTGTGGGTTCACAGGGACTTTGCAGGCACAAAAATCTAGGCTGGGGGATGGCTGCACTGTCAGAGGTGCCGTCTTCAGATCGTCAGGTGGATGTGAAAGATCCCACGGCCTCAATTTCGAAGAAGAGTTATCCCCGGTATCCTGAACCAATATTTATCCCTCAATCCACATAACAAAAACAGATTATCTGGGTCATTATCACACTGCTGTTTGTGGGAGCTTGCTGTGCGCAAATTGGCTGCTGCGTTTCCCACATTACAACAGCGACCACACTCCAAAAGTACCTCATTGGCTGTAAAGCGCGCTTTGAGACCTCCGGTGGTTGTGAAAGGCGCTATATAAATGCAAGTCTTTTTTTTACCCTTTCTTATCACCAGTAGAGGGCCGGCGAATATTCTAAAGGTCAGTCTCTTTTCTCCCGACAGTAATGAGGAGGAGCTGCGGAAGTCTCTGTCCGAGCTGGCAGATGAGAGGACGGATCCCAGCTTGAAGGCGATGAAAAGAATCAGCAGCGGCAGCAATCCATTCCTGGATATCATGCAGGACCCCAATGCGGCCACCTACAAACATGGCTTCCTGGTGCGCAAAATGCACGCCGACTCCGATGGGAAGAAAAGTGAGTGCTCTCCGAACCAACATTCGCAGAGTGCAGATTGTTTGGCCAACGCTGCCCACACTAAAAGATTACCTGGTCATTTGTGGGAGCTTGCTGTGCAGAACGGTGCAGCGTCCCGCTGCGCTCGGGGAAGATGTCTTGCCATTGAGGATTTTATTTTTTATTCGTTCCTGGGATGTGGGTGTCGCTGGCAAGGCCGGCATTTATTGCCCATCCCTAATTGCCCCTCGAGAAGGTGGTGGTGAGCCGCCGCCTTGAACCGCTGCAGTCCGTGTGGCGAAGGTGCTCCCACAGCGCTGACTTTGTCGTCGCGGTTCGGTACAACTGAGCGGCTTGCTGGGCCATTGCTGTGGGTCTGGAGTGACATATCGGCCAGACCGGGTAAGGGCGGCGGATTTCCCTCCACAGTAGTGAACCTGATGGGTTTTTACGACAATCCAGTGGTTTCATGGTCACCATTACTGACGCTAGCTGTTTAATTCCAGATTTATTTAATTAACTAAAATTTAAATTCCCCAGCTGCCATGGTGGGATTTGAACCCAGGTCCCCAGATCATTAGTTGAGGCCTCTGGATCATGAATCCAGTAATATAACCACTATGCTGCTGTTCCCCAGTCATTTGCCAAATTGGTTAGGTTGCCAACTGATGACCTCTACCTATGCTACCATTGAGCAACTAGTGGGGTGCATAAGAACTACCTGAGGTGACTTGCACACTGGCTCTCTCCCTACCTGTGGGGGCACCATAAGCAACTGATGTAGATAATCCAACTTCGAGGAAAAGATTGAGGTCCCATCCCCAGTAACAATGATGAGTTTCCGGAGGGAGGGGCATTGCTAATAGTTTACAGCACACACAGCTAGATTGTGCCATGTGGTACAGATGCTTCCTGCACATTTATCAGTCAGGCTTCAATTAATATCATATCTAAATTGTTACATGCACACATACACTAAACACGATGGTAAGGATTTAACTGCAGCGCAATACAATGAGTTATACAAATCAGCCCTCACAGTTGGTTTACGGCACCTCTGCTTGGGTCTGCCCATCCAAACCCTGTAATACATTACTATGCCAGAGATCTCCACCAATGTTTAGGGAGGGGATTCCAGAACGTGGGACCTAAGCTGTTGAAGGCACGGCCGCCAATGGTGGAGCGAAGGAGGGGCAGAATGCACATGAGACTAGAGTCGGAGGAATGAAGAGCTTGTGGTGGGGACAAAGACGATGGCTTCTCTTCCCTCCCCTACATCGTTACCTCCAAAGTCCCTCGAGCTAACCTCGGCTCCCTCTTCCTTATCTGCAGATACGGGGTCAGCATCCACAGGTACGCTGAACATCCCCAGCTCTGCCTCTCCAGCACCTCTCTGGAGGAAATTGCAGCTCAGCCCAGGCTGGTCAGTCAACTCGGGCAGCATCTGAATCCAATCCTGAGTGAGCCACAACATATCTCCAGTTAAACATTGGGAAGCCCGAAGCCATCGTCTTTGTCCCCACCACAAGCTCTTCATTCCTGCGACTCTAGTCTCATGTGCATTCCGCCCCTCCTTCGTTCCACCATTGGCGGCCATGCATCCGGCAGCTTAGGTCCCACACTCTGGAATCCCTTTCCTAAACCTCTCCACCTCCCCCGCCTCTCCTTCATGACCTTAAAACCAACCACTTCGACAACGCTTTTGGTCATCCCTCCTAATATCTCCCTCTTTGTTGGTGTCAGCTGTGACTCAGTGGACAGCACTCTCGGCTCTAAGGTTGTGGGTTCAAGTCCCACTTCAGCAACTTGGGCACATAAATCTAGGCTGACACTGAGGGAGCACTGCACTGTTGGAGGTGTCGTCTTTTGGATGAGATGTTAAACCGAGGCCCTGTCTGCTCTCAGGTGGATGTAAAAGATCCCATGACACTGTTTTGAAGAAGAGCAGTGGAGTTATCCCCGGTGTCCTGGCCAATATTTATCCCTCAATCAAAATAACAAAACCAGATGATCTGGTCATTATCACATTGCTGTTTGTGAGAGCTTGCTGTGCGCAAATTGCCTTCTGCATTTCCCACATTACAACAGTGACTACACTCCATTGACTAAAGCACTTTGAAATGTCTGGTGGTCGTGAAAGGTGCCATATAAATGTAAGTCTTTTGCTCAGTATTCATTTTTGTTCTTGTGCCTCAATGAAACACTTGGATATGTTTTTCTACCTTAAATGCACTGTTGTTCCTTTGTTGAGGAAGCGGACTGAAGAAAGATAATAGATTTTACAGTGTGGTCTTCTTCATTCTTTGAGTGATCTGTATCTTCCACACACCACAATCCCACTCATGTGGCCCTGTATGTGGGGTAGTTTAGACAGTTAGTTACTTCCAATTTGATTTTGATCGAGTCAAGGTGGAGATAGATAGAGTTTTGAACGACAGGGGAGTCAAGGTTTATGGGGTGTGGGCGGGGAAGTGGAGTTGAGGCCAAGAATCAGATCAGCCATGATCTTATTGAATGGCGGAGCAGGCTCGAGGGGCCAAATGGCCGACTCCTGCTCCTATTTCTTATGTTCTTATGAGTCAAAATGAGCTAGGTGCAGGCGCAGGTCCTGGGGATGAGGACCATCTTTCAGACCATGCCTATCTGTAACATCACAGCAACAGTACGCATGCTCAGCATGTGATTACCCCAGAACCGAGATGGACTACACTCTGAAGCTGTGTGGAGGATGCCCAACACTCAAAAGAATGAAAAAAGCTACACGGTAGGACATCTGTCTTCAGTCGAACCGTTCTCAGTTGTAGCCTGAATTCGGCCCATTTGTCGGATGATTATCAGACCAGCCATTTACGGGCATTAAAGGTTCATGTCTTAAAGGTGCTGTGCCGAGCAGCCTAGAATATTAGTCACCTGTCTGAATTTGTTCCCACAGCTCCCCGTGGGAGGAGAGGCTGGAAGACCTTCTATGCTGTGTTAAAAGGAATGATCCTCTACTTACAAAAGGTTTGTTTTTTTGCGCCCTGGTATTTTGGTGTATCAGAGAAATGCTTCATTGGTAGAAGAAGGAGACATTTACCAGAAAACTCGGTTGCTTTATTTAGATGTATGTTGGGATGATCCTGCTCCTCCTGGCCCCACGAAGATAAAGCTCGGAGGTACCGTGGAGCTCCTCCTCCTCTTCCCCGCCAGGTTTCAAAATACCATCGGGGTCCTGATGATATCCTAGGACCATTTGCCGGGATTAGTAACTGAGCCAGGCGGGCCGTCTAGCCACCCTAAACAAAAAAGGGCCCAGTTAAGATGGCAACGGGCAGGAATCAATTTGCCCAATGATATTATTTCTACGCTGTAATGTATGCACCTGTGCGCATGCTCACAGGATTGTGGAGCTGCCGCGAGAGGTGGGTGCCGGAGGGACTGGAGTGCATCATCACCCCCGGCAACCAAATTTTAATTTGATTTTATGTTTTAAAGTTTAATTTGTTTTAATTGCCGGGGTTTTTAGTGTCCCCCTCCCCTTTTATAGGGGGCACTGGTAAGATATGGAATTTTAATGCCCTAAAAAAAAACACAAAAAAAAACCCTACAAAAATACAAAAAAAAAAAAAACAAAAAAGGGCCTTGCAAAATATTTGGAGTGTCCCCCAGATCGGGGGGCACTTGACCTCATGTTTATTGGTTTACTCTAAAAGAGTTGTGGAGCTGCTGCCCTTCAGCCGGTCCAGGCAGCGGGCGGTCGAGGGGGTCGTTCAGCCCGACTGCCTGCCTCTCTTCCGCGGTAACATCCGAGCCAGGGTGTCCCTGGAGATGGAGCACGCGGTGTCCACCGGTACGCTCGCGGCCTTCCGCGAGAGGTGGGCACCGGAGGGACTGGAGTGCATCGTTACCTCCGGTAACCAAATTTTAATTTGATTTAAGTTTACCGTCCAAAGTGTAATTGGTTATTTTGTCGGTTATAGTGCCCCCCCCCCCCTTTTAATCAGGGGGCACTTGATTTACAGATCAACTATGGCTAAAGGGATCAAGGGGTATGGAGAGAAAGCAGTAACGGGGTACTGAGGCGAATGATCAGCCATGATCTTATTGAATGGCGGTGCAGGCTCGAAGGGCCAAAAGGCCTACTCCTGCACCTATTTTCTATGTTTCTGTGGACCAAGAGCTGGAAAGTGGGATTAGGCTGGATAGCTCTTTGTTGGCCGACACGAACACGATGGGCCGAAATGGCCTCCTGTGCTGTAAGTTTCTATCATTTCTATGAAAATAGTTGTGGAGCTGCTGCACTGTGAGTGGCTTAGCCAGTCATGTGATGTTCACAAGACTCAATAAAACCCCAGTTAATCAGGTTTTCCACAATGAGGCATGCAGATGTGAGCCTGGTGGATAAACTGGTCGTGTTCAGTTTGATTGTTAAACCTTTGCTAATAAACCAGCTAGTTCTTTACAGCACATGTGTAGCTGTGACTTCTTATGTGTCAGCTGTGGTTCAGTGGGTAGCACATGTGCTTCAGGGTCAGAAGCTTATGGGTTCAAGCCCCACTCCAGGGTCTTTGACACATAAATCTAGGCTCACACTCCAGTGGAGTGCTGCACTGTCAGAGGTGCTGTCTTTTGGATGAGGTGTTAAACCGAGGCCCTGTCTGCTCTCTCAGGTGGATGTAAAAGCTCCCATGGCCACTATTTCGAAGAAGAGCAGGGGAATTATCCCCTGTGTTCCTGGTCAATATTTATCCCTCAATCAACATAAACAAAAACCGATTACCTGGTCATTATTATGTTGCTGTTTGTGGGAGCTTTCTGTGTGCAAATTGGCTGCCACATTACAACAGTGACCACACTTCAAAAATACTTCATTGGCTGTAAAGCGCTTTGAGTCGTCCGGTGGTCATGAAAGGCGCTATATAAATCCAAGTCTTTTTTTTAAAGGACCCCCACTTGCAGGAATTAATAACTGAGTCCGGCAGACACATGGGCCACTTAATAAAAAAGGCCCAGTTAAGATGGTGGCAGGCAAGAATACATTTCCCCAATGATATTATTTCCACACCTGCCCCATTCCCCGCCCCAATCTTTTTGTAACTTCTTCCCTCCCTCAGTTTCTGGTTCCGACGCAGCATTTCCAGCCTGGGCAATCTTGCATTTAGATAGTTCCTCCTCACATCCACCGGACACGGCCAGAGAATTACTTCGAAAGGCATGCGCTGTTGTGGAGCCAAACCCAGCAGCCAATTTGTCGAGCAAATGGGAGGAAAGACTGGTTGATCCTTATAGAGCTGTTGGACCAGCAGTTTCTCCAGATCTGATTGTTGGCAGGGCCGCGTTTAATCCGTCCAGGGCGAATGGGTTCAGGCGTCTTGGTGCCGCCATCAGGTTTGCCGAAGGCTGCCGCAACTCCTGGCACGGAAATTCTTCATCGCCTTTTGTTGTCTCAATCAAGTGCCGTCCCCTCGGATGGTGGCCCTGTGATTATAGGCGGGGTTTCCAGCCCCAGGTTGAGAGGACTACCTGCTCTTCTTCGAAGGTTCTGGGATTCGAAGGTTCTGTTGATTCATTTCCTTGTCTTTTGTTGGTGGCAGGGCGAGTACAAGTCCGACAGACAGCTGTCGGAAGACGACTTGAAGAACGCCATCAGCATTCACCACACACTGGCCGTGCGAGCTTCCGACTACAGCAAGAAGCCCAACGTCTTCTATCTAAAGACAGCGGATTGGAGAATGTTCCTTCTCCAAGCTCCGTGAGTGACTCGAGTTTTTTGTAGTGTAAAGTAGATCAGCCACAACAGCAACTTTCATTTAAATAGCGCCTTTAATCACACCCCTCACCCCCGCGCTCCTCTAATTCTGCCCTCCTGAGCATCCTTGATTGTAATCGCGCAACCATTGGTGGCTGTTCCTGCTGTTGCCTGGGCCTCAAGCTCTGGAACTCCCTCCCCAAACCTCTCCGCCTCTCTTTCCTCCTTCAGACGCTCCTTAAAACCTACCTCTATGACCAAGCTTTTTGGTCACCTGCACTAATTTCTACTTATGCGGCTCGGTGTCAAATGTTTATCTCCTAATGCTCCTGTGAAGCGCCTTGGGACGTTTCACTACGTTAAAGGCGCTATATAAATATAAGTTGTTGTTGTTGTTGTCATAAAACATCTCAAGGCGTTTCACAGCAGCGATTATCAAACAGAATTTGACAGCGAGCCACAATAAAGAGATATTAGGACAGTCTTCGTCAAAGAGGTAGGTTTTAAGGAGCGTCTTAAAGGAGGAAGGAGAGGTCGAGAGCTTTAGGGAGGGAATTCGAGAGCTTGGGGCCCAGGCAGCTGAAGGCACGGCCACCAATGGTGGAGCGATTGAAATAGTGGATGCTCAAGAGGCCGGAATTAGGGGGGGGGGGGGGGGGCAATCACTGACTTGGAACTCAACGTGATGACCAGGAACGTCACTGAAAAGAGCAGGGAATAAGTGAAATAAGTGCCGCCTTGTCGGGTGGAAGGGGAATTCTCGCTCTCTGGTTTCGCTTTCATTTGAAGTTGAACAAGTAATTGATTATTTCCGAACTAGGCATTGCAAAATAACAGAAGTAAATGAAAAAGTCTAAACTAAACTGAGCTGTGACAGAGGGCTGTACACCAGAGCACGGAGAGATTACACAGAGCTGGGACTATTGACAATGCAGCAAAGAAGGTACAGCAAGTAATTAGGAAGGCAAATGGAATGTTGGCCTTTATTGCAGGGGGCATGGAGTATAAAAGCAGAGAAGTCCTGCTACAACTGTACAGGGTATTGGTGAGACCACACCTGGAGTACTGTGTACAGTTTTGGTCTCCGTATTTAAGGAAGGATATACTTGCATTGGAGGCAGTTCAGAGAAGGTTCACTAGCTTGATTCCGGAGATGAAGGGGTTATCTTATGAAGAAAGGTCAGGCCTATATTCACTGAAGTTCAGAAGAATGAGAGGTGATCTTATTGACATGTAGAAGATTCTGAGGAGGCTTGACAGGGTAGATGCAGAGAGGATGTTTCCTCTCTTGGGGGTATCTAGAACTAAGGGCATAGTTTCAGAATAAGGGGTCGCCCATTTAAAACGGGAATGGGGAGGAATTGTTTCTCTTAGAGGGTGGTGAATCTTTGGAGTTCTCTGCCCCAGAGAGCTGTGGAGGCTGGGTCATTGAATATATTCAAGGCTGAGATAGACAGATGTTTGAACAATAAGGGAGTCAAGGGTTATGGCAGGAAAGTAGAGTTGAGGCCAAGATCAGATCAGCCATGACCTTATTGAATGGCGGAGCAGGCTCGAGGGGCCAAATGGCCGACTCCTGCTCCTATTTCTTTTGTTCTTATGTTCTTATAAGATCAAAGATTCTGAGGGCAGTATTGATACTGAATGAATCATTTGGCATAATTCACAAACCCCTGGGACTGAAGCTCGGAAGAAGAATGGCAAACAGACAGCTTAGATTTAAATGCTTTACACAGAAGGTGGTGAATATTTGGAACAGGACTGACGGTATAAGCAACTGCGAGGGGGCTGGGTGAGTGTTGGGCAGCAGATCGAGACAAAGTCTGGGAACGTTGGAATTGGCCAGATGGACCTTGCTGATCTTTTCCTCTCGGTTCTTTCCTATCTTCCTATAATAATGTGTTGGATTCTTGGCCAGGAGACCTGGCCCAGAGAGTGGGAATAGACTGGGTACGGGGAGTGAGCAGGAGAGTGGGATTAGATTGGGTACGGGGGAGTGAGCGGGATTAGACTGGAGAGTGAGCAGGAGAGTGGGATTAGACTGGGTGCGAGGGAGCGAGGAGGAGAGCGGGATTAGACTGGGGAGTGAGCAGGAGAGTGGGATTAGACTGGGGAGTGAGCAGGAGAGTGGGATTAGTCTGAGGAGTGAGCAGGGCAGCGGGATTAGATTGGGTACGGGGGAATGAGCGGGATTAGACTGGGGAGTGAGCAGGAGAGTGGGATTAGACTGGGGAGTGAGCGGGACAGCGGGATTAGACTGGGGTACGGGGAGTGAACAGGAGAGTGGGATTAGACTGGGGAGTGAGTAGGAGAGTGGGATTAGACTGCAGAGTGAGCAGGAGAGTGGGATTGGACTGGGGAGTGAGCGGGTTAGCGGGATTAGACTGAGTACGGGGGGGGTGAGCGGGATTAGACTGGGGAGTGAGCAGGAGAGCGGGATTAGACTGGGGAGTGAGCGGGACAGCGGGATTAGACTGCGGAGTAAGCGGGGCAGCGGGATTACACTGGGTGTCTGATGTGGAGAAAACACGGTTACAGAAGTGATGGCCGAATGGCCTGCTTCTGTGCTCGAATATTCTATGATATGGGATTTCTTTTTTCAGAAAGCGTTTATGATTAATTGAAGGAACCGGGCAAATCTTGCTGCTAAATTGCCGAAGTTGCTGATAGTGGGCGATGGGAATATTTATTTTTGCTGATTGCAGCAAATTCAGAGACCCGTGTATCGGGAACTCGCGATTCTCACTGCACCTGGGACACAGGGAAATCTTACCAACGCTGTAACCTAAGTGAAACTCTCCCTCCCCACCGCCCCCCCCCCCCCCCCCCCCCCACCCCGACCCTGGCGATCTGACTCAGTTAGGGCCTCTTTGCTTCTCCGTATGTCTCCGACAGGCCGGAATGTTGCGGGGTGTACCGTAACCTGCGAGCCCATCTTGCAAACACATTTTTTTTTCACCCCCTTGCAGGAGCTCGGACCTGATGCAATCCTGGATTACCCGGATAAACCTGGTGTCGGCCACGTTTTCCGCGCCGCCGTTTCCCGCGGCCATCGGTTCCCAGAAGAAGTTCAGCCGGCCCCTGCTGCCCACGACCGCGACCAGATTGCCGCTGGTGAGTGCTCTGCCGTTAGTTACGCCCGGTGAGAAAACGCGGTCCGGCAAGAATCGGAGATATCTCAACAGCAGCAGCAGCGCCTCCGATCAAACAACAGGCGAAGGAATTGAGTACGGAGGCGTTAATGTGATAATATTCGCAGAGCTGTTGCGTCCCCAGTTCCGCAGAAGCGGAATTTCGAAACCCATGTGTCTGTGCTCCTGTGTGAAAAAAAGAAAGACTTGCATTTATATAGCGCCTTTCACGACCACCGGGCGTCCCAAAATGCTTTGGAGTGTAGTCACTGTTGTAATGTGGGAAACGCGGCAGCCAGTTTGCGCACAGCAAGCTCCCACAAACAGCAATATGATAATAACAATAACTTGTACATATATATAGCACCTTTAACGTAGTAAAATGTCCCAAGGCGCCTCACAGCCGTGGTATAAGACAAATATTTTACACCGAGCCACACAAGAATAAATTAGGGCAGGTAACCAAAAGCTTGGTCAAAGAGGTAGGTTTTAAGGAGCGTCTTGAAGAAGGAAGGAGAGGTAGAAGGGTTTAGGGAGGGAGTTCCAGAGCTTGGGACCCAGGCAACAGAAGGAATGGCCACCAATGGTTGAGTGGATAATCAGGCTTGCTCAAGATGGCAGAATTAGAGGAGCGCAGACATCTCGGGGGGGGGAGTTTTGAGGCTGGAGGAGATTACAGAGATAGGGAGGGGCGAGGCCATGGAGGGAGTTTTGAAATCGAGCCGTTGCTTAACTGGAAGCTGATGTAGGTCAGCGAGCACAGGGGTGATGGGACTTGGTGCGAGTTAGGACATGGGCAGCAGGGTTTTGTATCATCTGAAATTTATGTCGGAGGCCAGCCAGGAGTGCATTGGAATAGTCAAGCCTAGAGGTAACAAAGGTGTGGATGAGGGCTTTAGCAGCGGATGAGCTGAGGCAAGGGGGCGATTGGGCGATGTTACGGAGGTGGAAATAGGCGGTCTTAATTACACTGCGGATATGTGGCCGGAAGCCCCTTTCAGGGTCAAATATGACACCTAGGTTGTGAACAGTCTGGTTCAGCCTCAGACAGATGCTAGGGAGAGAGATGGAGCCAGTGGCTAGGGAACGCAGTTTGTGACGGGGACCAAAGACAATGGCTTCGGTCTTCCCAATATTTAATTGGAGAAGGTTTCTGCTCATCCAGTACTGGATGTCGGACAAGCAGTCTGACAATTTAGAGACCGTGGAGGGGTCGAGATAAGTGGTGGTGAGGTAGAGCTGACCACATAATCTGTTTTAGTGCTGTTGATTGAGGGATAAATATTGGGCAGGTCACCAGGGATAACTCCCCTGCCCTTCTTCGAAATAGTGCCATAGGATCTTTTACGTCTCATCGGAAAGACGGCACCTCTGACAGTGCAGCACTCCCTCAGCACTGTACTGGGAGAGTCAGCGGATATTTATGTGCTGAAGTTCCTGGAATGGGACTTGAACCCACAACCTTCTGACCCAGAGGCGAGAGTACTGCCCACTGAGCCACGGCTGATACATGTTTATGTTGGTTGTTGGCAATGCAATGCCACCCTCTGCTGGCTGGAAGAAGTTATAGCGGGAAAATGGCAATGCAGGTTTCTCAGACCAACCAAAGGGATTGTGGCAGCTTCCACCATATTACTTGGTGGGGTGTGGGGGGGTGGTTTAAATGTCTCATTTTATTTTTTTCATTATTCTGTTTGAATTTCGCAGGAGGAGCAGATAAAGGCTCACGATGCCAGGCTCAAGTCGATGATTGTAGACTTGACCGAGCATCACTCGTACCCTCCGGACAAGAAGGTGAAGGGTAAAGAGCTGGAGGAATACAAACAAAAAGAGGAATACCTGGAATTTGAGGTGAGGACACACGCGATTTCCTGGGAAAGACTAAAATCACAGGAGCCAGACCCGTAGTGCAAAGCTTTGTCAGCTGTGGCCCAGTGGGCAGCACCCTCGCCTAGAGTCAGAAGGTTGTGGGTTCAAGTCCCACTCCAGGGACCTCAGCACAAACATAGAAACATAGAAAATAGGTGCAGGAGCAGGCCATTCGGCCCTTCTAGCCTGCACCGCCATTCAATGAGTTCATGGCTGAACATGCAACTTCAGTACCCCATTTCTGCTTTCTCGCCATACCCTTTGATCCCCCTAGTAGTAAGGACTACATCTAACTCCTTTTTGAATATATTTAGTGAATTGGCCTCAACAAATTTCTGTGGTAGAGAATTCCACAGGTTCACCACTCTCTGGGTGAAGAAGTTTCTCCTCATCTCGGTCCTAAATGGCTTACCCCTTATCCTTAGACTGTGACCCCTGGTTCTGGACTTCCCCAACATTGGGAACATTCTTCCTGCATCTAACCTGTCTGAACCCATCAGAATTTTAAACGTTTCTATGAGGTCCCCTCTCATTCTTCTGAACTCCAGTGAATACAAGCCCAGTTGATCCAGTCTTTCTTGATAGGTCAGTCCCGCCATCCCGGGAATCAGTCTGGTAAACCTTCGCTGCACTCCCTCAATAGCAAGAATGTCCTTCCTCAAGTTAGGAGACCAAAACTGTACACAATACTCCAGGTGTGGCCTCACCAAGGCCCTGTACAACTGTAGCAACACCTCCCTGCCCCTGTACTCAAATCCCCTCGCTATGAAGGCCAACATGCCATTTGCTTTCTTAACCGCCTGCTGTACCTGCATGCCAACCTTCAGTGACTGATGTACCATGACACCCAGGTCTCATTGCACCTCCACTTTTCCTAATCTGTCACCATTCAGATAATAGTCTGTCTCTCTGTTTTTACCACCAAAGTGGATAACCTCACATTTATCCACATTATACTTCATCTGCCATGCATTTGCCCACTCACCTAACCTATCCAAGTCACTCTGCAGCCTCATAGCATCCTCCTCGCAGCTCACACTGCCACCCAACTTAGTGTCATCCGCAAATTTGGAGATACTACATTTAATCCCCTCGTCTAAATCATTAATGTACAATGTAAACAGCTGGGGCCCCAGCACAGAACCTTGCGGTACCCCACTAGTCACCGCCTGCCATTCTGAAAAGTACCTATTTACTCCTACTCTTTGCTTCCTGTCTGACAACCAGTTCTCAATCCATGTCAGCACACTACCCCCAATCCCATGTGCTTTAACTTTGCACATTAATCTCTTGTGTGGGACCTTGTCGAAAGCCTTCTGAAAATCCAAATATACCACATCAACTGGTTCTCCCTTGTCCACTCTACTGGAAACATCCTCAAAAAATTCCAGAAGATTTGTCAAGCATGATTTCCCTTTCACAAATCCATGCTGACTGGGACCTATCATGTCACCTCTTTCCAAATGCGCTGCTATGACATCCTTAATAATTGATTCCATCATTTACTGAGGTCAGGCTGACTGGTCTATAATTCCCTGTTTTCTCTCTCCCTCCTTTTTTAAAAAGTGGGGTTACATTGGCTACCCTCCACTCGATAGGAACGTTTGGGCTGACACTCCCAGTGCAGTGCTGAGGGAGTGCAGCACTGTCGGAGGCGCAGTCTATTGGATGATATGTTAAAATGAGGCCCCGTCTGCTCTCTTAGATGGGCGTAAAGGATTCTATTTCGAGGAAGAGGGGAGTTATCCCCAGTGTCCGGGGCCAATATTTCTCCCTCAATCAACATCGCAAAGAAACAGATTATCTGGGTCATTATCGCATTGCTGTGTGTGGGAGCTTGCTGTGCGCAAATTGGCTGCTGCATTTCCCACATTACAACAGTGACTGCACTCCAAAAGTACTGCATTAGCTGTAAAGCGCTTTGGAACGTCCAGTGGTCGTGAAAGGCGCTATATAAATCCAAGTCTTTTTGAATTCCTATTGGATTTATGAGCGACTATCTTATATTGACAGCCCCTAATTTTGGACTCCACCCCCCCCCCTCAAGTGGAAAACATCTTCTTTGGTGAATGAGGAATATTAAAGCTTTGTGCTTTCTTTTCAACAGAAGATGAGATTCAGCACGTACGTCATGCTGCTTCGCGCCAAGCTGAGGGCAGGAACCGAGGACTTGGACAAGTTTGAGAGCGCCCTGTTCGACACCGTGGAGAACGAGGGAAACGGCTTGAAGAAGTCGCACTCCAGCCCGTCGCTCAACCAGGAGCAGCCGGTGGTCACCGTCCGCGTCAAGCGCAACACGTCCGAGCGCCGTAGCTATCGCCACTCCGCCAACACCAAGCACAAACTATAACGCACTGCCGGCCGAGCTTTGCACCGGGTCTGGCCAGTGCGCCGTGCGTCCGGTTACAACCTGTGACTTTAGCGTAGTGCCAATGGTAGCTGCTGACGTTTATTGGCCGCATGTGTGGTTCAAGGGCTGGCTGGCGTAAAAGTGGTTCCCCTTTCCGACAGACTGAGAGGCCTGAGGTACGGGCACCGGGGGCGGAGACACGGTAAGGCTGGTGTGCAACAGCCACCACACGTTAAAAAAAATCCACGCACAGGCATCTTCCACCCTTCAGGATGTAGTTCGGGATCTGGAATATTAGGTCCTTCATTGAAACACCTGTGAACTCGTCCCTTTTTGGCGTGGAAGCAAGTCATCCTCATTTCGAGGGACCGCCTATGATGTTGATAAGGCTGCGTGTTGGCTCAGTGCAACATATAGGGAAGGGCCCAGGGCTACATCTGCCAGCCCCGACCTGAGTCTTCAAACCGGAGGGACCTGGGATCGCCTTTGTACTTCATTTCCGAAACCTTAGCCAGCTCTTCCTGCAAAGGGCTCCATTCTTCTCTCTCTCCTGGGCGTGTGAGAGGAAAGGGCAGCCTGAGCAGTCCCCACACTGTTGTGTCTCCACGGAGCAAGACGAATTAACTTGTATTTCTTTCGGATAACCGCGGCCCAGATTGCCGCAGGCGAGCGAGCTTTGGTGGTGCCGGGGTGGTGCCTCTCGAGATTGTGCCGGGACCCGACGGATCGTACCGACAGACCGGGAGCTTGGGCCTCTCACATCCTCGCTCTTGGCAGTCGCACCGGTGTCGCCGGTGGCTTTAGCTGGCTTACCGCGGGTGGCGGACATTGATACTTTATTTATGTTGTGTTTCGTTTTCCGTTCCCCTTTATCCAGCTGTTTACACCTGCTTTCCTCACCCCTCTCTCCCCCTACCCCCCCGTAAATGTTAAATTATTGGCGAGTGAAAGTCACAGAGTCGGTTGAATGTGTGTACAGGATCTCACAGAATAGGCCGTTTGTAACCACTCTTTTAGTATTCGTGCCGAAGTCCAGCTTTTTACTCAGTCGGACGGGAGTCCGGTGTATTGGTTCAGTCCCATTCCACTCGGTTATGAAGTATATGTTTTAGACCGCCCCAGTTTCAGCCAACGACGGTAATTCTAAGGCCCGAAGGTCAACAACGATCCAAATGGTGCAGCTGTGTCTCGATCTGGATTCCGTGCGATGGTGTGAAATGGGCGATAGCGATTTACAAGTCTCCCCGTTAGTTTTTTTTCTATTGACTCGGACGTGACGAGATGTAAGACAGGTTGCCGAATCATTGACCTCTCACACCCCCGCACATAGTCATGGACCCCCGCAACCCCACCCCCCCCCCCCCCCCACACACACAGTCTCCTGCACCTTCTCAATGCTGCTGAATTTTTGTGGGGGGGTGCGTTTCTTTAGGTTTCCCTGTATCCTTCCAGTACGGCAAAGGAGATTAGAAAAGCTCTTAAAATGTGTCCCCGATAGCTTTGCCACCCTGCTGCAAGGTATGATGATGAGGGTGGGGTGAGTGGTGGGGTGGGAGGGAATGCCGTCTATTTCTTTGGGGAAGGGGCTTGGGCTAGATGGGATGAATGGCCTCCCTCATCCACGGCCGATGATTAATCTGACATCTCCCACAGGCCTGACGGATTTGGTCATCTCCAATTTCACCACATCCCACAAACGAGGGTAGATCGCGTGAAGGCCCTTGAATTAGTCTCAAGTTAAAACCAAACTCTAGGCCCAATTCGTGTTATTCACCGGGAGGCGGTGAAGTCTCTCGTGCCGTTGCACGCGGTTGTACAACAGGCCCTGTCGGCGTCTGAAGCTTTGCATCACCTCAGCACAGGTGTTCGTGTAGCAGCTGTCGCTCGGCTGAGCTGATCGGAGAAGGGATAGACTGCGGAGATCCCTGCGTGACTGGCTCTCAGATTGAACCCGATTGCCCGCACAACAGGGTTGCTCCCTGAAGCACATTGCACCTGAATTTTAATATAATTTCCATACCACACAGGCAATCTTGGGCTGTGATCTCGTACCCTGTGATACCAGCATGCAAGTGCCTAAGGTGCGTGCATTATATTTGCTATTTTAATGAAGGCAACCCATATAAAATGAGCTAAGTGGGCCAACACCTCCTTTAGAGTAGCGTGCAGGGAGGGGGGTGGGGGGCGGGGTTGAAGGGATTGGATTGGAATCCTCGATGGAGCCAGAGTTTGAAGGATTTAGCCATCACCATTATGGGCCTCTCAACATCCCACATACGAGAATAGATCACGTGAAGGCACTTGAATTAGGACCAAAGTCTCTAATTAAAATCTAACTCGAGGCCCGTTCGTTTTGTTCAACTAGAGGTAGTGAATGAAGAGAAGGTTCTAGTAGCTCCAATCGGGTTTTACAAAAGGCTACATCTCCCCGAATATTGATTTCGAGTCTTACTCCGCCAACCAGAGAGGTGAGTGTACAGGGATCGGATGGCTATAATTCAGCACATTGCCCTTTCACCCTTGGGAGCTGGAGCATTGAGAGCAGATGGGGATTAACGCTCTTCCCTGGTTGATAATGAGGGCCATGGTGAGTTAGCAAGATGGCCTTTCACCTCTGGGACCTGGCCTTGATTCTTGAGATGAAGGGGTTGTCTTATGAAGAAAGGTTGAGCAGGTTGAACCTCTACTCACTGGAGTTTAGAAGACTGAGGTAATTTTATTGAAATGTATAAGGTACTGAAGGGGCTTGACAGGGTAAATGCGGAGAGGATGATTCCCCTCGTGGGGGGAATCTAGAACTAGGGGGCATAGTTTCAGAATAAGGGGTCACCCATTTAAAACAGAGATGAGTCGTGAATCTTTGGAATTCTCTGCCCCAGAGAGCAGTGGAGGCTGGGTCATTGAATATATTTAAGGTGGAGATAGACAGATTTTTGAATGATAAGGGAGTCAAGGGTTATGGGGAGCGGGCGGGGAAGTTGAGCTGATCCATGATCAGATCAGCCGTGATCTTATTGAATGGCGGAGCAGGCTCGAGGGGCCGAATGGCCGACTCCTGCTCCTATTTCTTACGTTCTTATGAGTGCAGTGCAGAATAATCTTTGCTCACTGTCCTGGTTGAACGGGGACCTGGGTGAAATTAAAACATGGAAGAAAAAAAAACTGCAGATGCTGGAAATCTGAAAACGGAATCAAACAAAAATAATTGTTGGAAGTACTCAGCCGGTCAGGCAGCATCTGTAGAAGAACAGGGGTCAGGCCGTTGACATTTCAGGTCTATGTCCCTGCTTCATGACAGTCCTGAGGACGAATCTTATGAGCTGAGACCTTGACCGACCGACTTCTGCGTCTCCACAGATGCTGGCTTGAATGAAACGATTGCCGTACAGTCTCAACCCAGTTTCTTTAATCAGCCCAGTTACCTTAATTCCACCATCATTTGACAGTGAAATGTCGGTCTCAACCGGAGAGGCCAGTGTAATGTATGCACCTGTGAGCATACTCACAGGTTTGTAGAGGTGTTGGTATATGTGCAATGTGAGAGGTTGCAGCCTCTCTTCCATTATTTCTTTGATTTCTGGCTGCACTCGAGTCCCACGATCCTGATCTTTGGGCACCCTGTGCGGAGGGGAGCGGGTAGGTCCGAGGGCCTCCTTGTAGGACTGCTCCTGGGCACGGCCAAGGGTGCCATCAGCCGGTCCAGGCAGCGGGCGGTCGAGGGGGTCGTTCAACCTGACTGCCTGCCTCTCTTCCGCGCGTACATCCGGGCCAGGGTGTCTTTAGAGATGGAGCACGCGGTGTCCACCGGTACGCTCGCGGCCTTCCGCGAGAGGTGGGCGCCGGAGGGACTGGAGTGCATCATCACCCCCGGCAACCAAATTTTAATTTGATTTTATGTTTTAAAGTTTAATTTGTTTTAATTGCCGGGGTTTTTAGTGTCCCCCTCCCCTTTTATAGGGGGCACTTGTAAAATTTATGATTTTATTGCCCCAAAAAAAATCACAAAAAAAACCACAAAAAAAAAGTAAAAACAAAAACAAAAAAAGGGCAGTTGAAAAATGTTTGGAGTGTCCCCCAGATCGGGGGGGCACTTGATTTAATGTTTATTTTGTCTCCCTCAAAAAGAGTTGTAGAGGTGTTGGTATATGTGCAATGTGAGAGGTTGCAGCCTCTCTTCCATTATTTGAAGGGGCTGCTCCTTGATTTCTGGCTGCAGTCGAGTCCCACGATCCTGATCTTTGGGCACCCTGTGCAGAGGAGAGCGGGCAGGTCAGAAGGCTTCCTCGTAGGACTGCTCCTGGGCATGGCCAAGGTAGCCATTAACCGGTCCAGGCAGCGGGCGGTCGAGGGGGTTGTTCAGCCCGACCGCCTGCCTCTCTTCCGCAGCTACGTTCATGCCAGAGCGTCCTTGGAGATGGAACACGCGGTGTCCAACGGTATGCTCGCGGCCTTCCGTGAGGGGTGAGCACCGGAGGGTCTGGAGAAGCATCATCACCCCCGGCAAATGAATTTTAATTTGATTTAAGTTTCCATTAAAGTTTTATTTGGAAATTTGTGGGTTCTAGTGACCGTGCCAAAAAGGGGGCACTTGATTTAATGCTCTACTTAAAATAGTTGTAGAGCTGTTGAGTCAGGAGTGGCATAGCCAGTCACGTGATGGTCACAAGACTCAATAAAACCCCGGCCAGTTGGGTTCGCGGGATCCACGATGAGGCAGGTGGTTGTGAGTCTGGTGGATGAACCGGTAATGTGTCGTGTGGTTGTTAAACCTTTTGCTAATAAACCAACTAGTTCTTAATAGCAAAGTGTTGCTATGAATCCTTAAGCAAAGAACCCATGAAGCAAATACATTACAGCCACAGAGATGGTTGCTGCAGGAAATGAGAGTGTGTCTCTGGTCTAGATTATAGGTGCTGTTATATGGTGGGGCTAAAGGCATGTGGTTGGGCAGTAGGAGAGAGAGCTTTACTCTGAATGGGGCCTTCATAGATACAAAGGCAAGCAGATGCTTGGTGCCACAAGTGGAGAATTGTTGCACTGTCGAGGACCAATGTCCCCCTATATTAAGAAGAATTTAAAGAGTGAATGAACTCATTCAAATAAAGCCAACGAATCTGATGACCACATCTTTAGCCCGGAGGGGAATTGCTAGCATTTTATGTCTTCAAGATATGACTCAGAAAAACTTAAAAGCAAGGAAACTCTTAATAAATGTTAATAGTTATTTAAAGATGACAAACTATTGTAAAATTCAAGGAATACTGTTCAATAAACAAATGTTACGTTTAAAGTGAAGTGCCTGCTACATCCTTTGGGAGGGCATTACCTATAACAGGATAGAATTCCTGCTGCGGGCGCAAGTTGCGCAATTTTTCCGAAGTGGAATTACGGTCAAAGTTGCCGCCCAAACTCATTTGTATAATCAGCCGTAGCTCAGTGGGCAGCACACTCGCCTCTGAGTCAGAATGTTGTGGGTTCGCATCCCACTCCAGAGACTCAAGCACAAAAAAATCCAGGCTGACACTCCCAGTGCAGTGCTGAGGGAGTGCTGCACTGCCGGAGGTGCTGTCTTTCAGATGAGACGTTAAGCCGAGGCTCTCTCAGGTGGATGTAAAAGATCCCGTGGCACTATAGCGAACAAGAGCCAGGGGAGTTCTCCCCGGTGTCCTGGCCAATATTTATCCCTCAATCATTATCACATTGCTGTTTGTGGGAGCTTGCTGTGCGCGTTTCGTACATTACAACAGTGACTACACTTCATGGCTGGAAAGCGCTTTGGGACGTCCGGCGGCTGTGAAAGGCGCTATATAAATACAAGTCTTTCTAATATCTTCCGTGAACCAGCGCAATCGGGCAATGTAATAGAATATATTTGTTTTTTTTAAACGCATTAAAACACATTCCTTGATATATTAAGAGTGGTAACCTGGTGCAATTTTATTAATATCGCTGAAAATGGGTTTATCGCAAAAAGGGCTGGATTTTCGGATTGTGCCACCTCTGCTCTCGCCCCGGTGGGGCTGCAATGGCAGCGGTGAGCTGTTCCGGTTGGGCGGCCAGCTCCCAGCGCCCCGCCGGGAGTTTTTGGGGCTGGTTTCGGCGGGGCCCGGAAGAGGTGAGCCGGTGTGCAAATGGTTGCGACACTGGCTCGATTTTTGGCTCCCGTCCGATCCGTAGCGCTCCCTAGAGCGCCCCCTGCTGGGAACGCCTGTGAGAGCGGGCGTTCCGAGCTGTAGCGGCCGCAGTGGACATTACTTCATGTCCACCTCGGGTAAGTGCGATTGTTTGTTTGACAGGTAAAGACCAGTCTGGTCTATCAAGCCCATCCCACGCAACTGCAATACCTTGTGTATCACAACATATACACGCCACTCTACCCCAAACCATGTGATCACCTGGGAGAGGCAAAAAAAGACAGGCCAATTTGGGAATCTGGAAAATTCCAATTTCAGCCGGGTAGAGCACTGACTAGTGGACACTGGGACACAGAGACCCAGAGAGACTGGGACAGAGAGACAGAGGGACACTGGGACACAGAGAGACACTGGGACACAGAGAGACACTGGGACACTGGGACACAGAGACACTGGGACACAGAGACAGTGGGACACAGACAGTGGGACACAGAGGGACACTGGGACACAGAGAGACACTGGGACACAGAGAGACACAGGGGCACAGAGGGACACTGGGACACAGAGAGACACTGGGACACAGAGAGACACTGAGAGACACTGGGACACAGAGAGACACTGGGACACAGAGACACTGGGACACAGAGAGACACTGGGACACAGAGACACTGGGACACTGGGATACTGGGACACTAGGACACTGTCTCCTAATGTATTTTTCCTGGCTACAATTCTCCATCTTCTACCTGGCCAAGAGGTAGCCAGATGACCAGTCTCTGCCATTGCTGGTCCCACAACAGTTCCAGATTAAACCTCTCATCCATGCGCTTAAATCGCTCCACAGCCTCGCCTCTCCCTATCTCTGTAACCTCCTCCGGCCCGATAACTCTCTCTCCAGCAAACTCTCAGTTACTCCGACTCTAGAATGAATGTATCATCATCATAGGCAGTCCCTCGAAATCGAGGAAGACTTGCTTCCACTCTAAAAGTGAGTTCTCAGGTAACTGAACCGTCCAATACGGGAATTACAGTCTCTGTCACAGGTGGGACAGACAGTGGTTGAAGGAAAGGGTGGGTGGGGAGTCTGGTTTGCCGCACGCTCCTTCCGCTGTCTGCGCTTGTTTTCTGCATGCTCTCGGCGACGAGACTTGAGAGGCTCAGCGCCCTCCCGGATGCTCTTCTGATTTGCAATGGTCATTATTTCGAAGAAGAGCAAGGGAGTTCTCCCCGGTCTCCTGGGGCCAACATCACAAAAAATACGGAATAAATGGTCATGATCTCATTGCTGTTTGTGGGAGCTTGCTGTGCGCAAATTGGCTGCTGCGTTTCCTGCATTACAACAGTGACTGCACTTCAAAAAGTACTTCATTGGCTGTAAAGCGCTTTGGGGCATCGCGAGGTCATGAAAGACGCTATATAAATGCAAGTCTTTAATACTATAAATTAAATTAAAAGCAGTTTTACAAAATGTTTATTTTCAAGAAAGCACTTTTATAACAAGATACTTCCTAATGTCACCATATCATGAATCAACAATGTTTGAAAAGATTATGTGTGAATAAACATACCCAGCCATATGGAATTCTCATTCAGATAGTGACGACTAGTTTGAGAATGTTATTGAATATATTACGTACTGACTGTGGCACTGTACGTGCTGACGTCCAGGGACTGGAAATGTAGATCCCTGTTTGGGAGCCTTGTCTTATCCACGTGTCATTGTGGCGGGAGCCACTGCAGCTCACTCTGGTCGTAGCTCACTCCACCTCACTCCTGCCCCGCTCTCAATCTCCTATCTATTCCAGACTCTCCACTGCCACTCCCATGACTCAAGGTTTCAGTCTCCTGTTCAACGTACTCTCACTTTCCCCAGCTCCCACTCTCCTCTCTCAGACTTTCCAATATCCTGCTCCGCTCTCCCAGTCTCCAGCTCTCCTCTCCCAGTCTCCAGCTCCCCTCTCCCAGTCTCCATCTCCCCTCTCCCAGTCTCCAGCTCTCCTCTCCCAGTCTCCAGCTCCCCTCTCCCAGTCTCCATCTCCCCTCTCCCAGTCTCCAGCTCCCCTCTCCCAGTCTCCAGCTCCCCTCTCCCAGTCTCCATCTCCCCTCTCCCAGTCTCCAGCTCCCCTCTCCCAGTCTCCAGCTCTCCTCTCCCAGTCTCCATCTCCCCTCTCCCAGTCTCCAGCTCCCCTCTCCCAGTCTCCAGCTCCCCTCTCCCAGTCTCCATCTCCCCTCTCCCAGTCTCCATCTCCCCTCTCCCAGTCTCCAGCTCTCCTCTCCCAGTCTCCATCTCCCCTCTCCCAGTCTCCATCTCCCCTCTCCCAGTCTCCATCTCCCCTCTCCCAGTCTCCAGCTCCCCTCTCCCAGTCTCCAGCTCTCCTCTCCCAGTCTCCAGCTCCCCTCTCCCAGTCTCCAGCTCCCCTCTCCCAGTCTCCAGCTCTCCTCTCCCAGTCTCCATCTCCCCTCTCCCAGTCTCCAGCTCCGCTCTCCCAGTCTCCAGCTCTCCTCTCCCAGTCTCCATCTCCACTCTCCCAGTCTCCATCTCCCCTCTCCCAGTCTCCAGCTCCCAGTCTCCCAGTCTCTTTTCCCTCCTCAAATTCTGACCTCTCTGTGTTTCTGCACTGTGGTGACAGCTGGAAGGTGTCTTATACAGGGACCATGGAGTTTGTTTCTCGGTATTTTTACTGATAAGTAAGGGCTTGTCTTGTTCTTGGAAATCGGCGGAATGTGATGTACGTTGACTATATCATTCATATTTATTGACTATTATGTTTTTTGGTCATCATTACTTGATTTATTCAATAAGCGTTTACTAGTAATCACTCCACAGTTGTTTAGGCGATGTTATCACATGGAGACCTCTGCCCACTGATATCCTCAATGGCACCATTTGTGGGATCGACAATATTGTAAACAGAAATAAAACCCGACCCCAGCAATCCCCAAATGCGCTGTAAAAGTGACGGATACATTGCAAGGCAGTAATCCCCTCTCAGGGTTGTGTTATAAACAGTTTCAGCTTCATTTTCTGATGCCTGAATCCCACACAAGGGCTTCAGCCTATAAGGTAAGCCGGAATCCCCATGGCAACAGTGTCAGAGGTTCCCCCGGTCCTTCGGAGGACTGTTGGGGTAATTTTCTGCACATGGACTCCCGTTCACCAGCAGAGCGAATCAGGAATTGGGGTGCACATTGCGGGGGCCTGACTCCGGCCCTCTGTGCACCCCCTCCCCTTTGCCCCACCCCCCCCGGCAGCAGATCCTTCAGCCGCCTCAGGCCCACTTTCCGGGACACCCTCCTTATCCCAATCCACCGCCCCCCCCCCACCTCTCTCCTCCTCTCCCCACCTTTATAAACCCAACTTTACGACCGAGCTTGCAGTCACTCCTGCCCTTCTCGGTCTCTGTGAATTGGGGAGGAGGTTGCCAACCTTCCAGGAATACCCTGGAGTCTCCAGGAATTAACGATTACCAGGCTACTGGTGTTGAGATAGAGGATCAGCCATGATCTTATTGAATGGCGGTGCAGACTCGAAGGGCCGAATGGCCTACTCCTGCTCCTATTTTTCTATATTTCTATGTTTCTAACACCTGGGAGAAAAATCACAAGGACATTAAAAACAAATATGTGTGAATTCTTTTTAAATTTTCGCTGAACGTTTTATTAGTTTCGTAAAATATTGGCGACGGGAACAAAGAGGCGGTTCGACTGACACTCGAGCATCATCCAATCGGGTCATGAAGAGCCCGTTTGCTTCCCCATTGGTGGAGAAGGCGGTGCGCTGCGATGATGGACGTTTCGGGCGACCAATGGCGGGAGCTTGGGGGCGGGGCGATTGGAGGCAAGAGGTCATGTGATGAAACCTCCAGGGTTACCTGCAAACAGAGTTGCCGACCCTTGAGGGGGTCGTTCCCCTATCTCCGTCCACTGGGAGTGAGCACGCGTTGAAAAAAATCACCCCCATTTAACCTCGCTAGCGGACATTTTTAAACACGGTAAAAGGAAAGATGCAAGCACGAAGAATTCTCAACGATTGGGCCTCAGGCGACAAGTGCCAAGCTTAGCTTCAGTCACAAGCGGAGCAGAGCACAGCGTGAAGGGACTGATCGGTGCACGTCTGCGCTGGCCACAAGGCAGCATCAGGAAATGACACGCATGGCGGCATCCGCGTTATCATCCACCTCCCGGCAGACCCGTCTCTTACAGATGACCGCCGACACCACAGCGCCGTACGCCAGGCTGATCAAGATGAGGCTCAGGAACGAGAACGCTGCCACCTCCAATCCACGGAAAGCTCGGGCTGTGGAAAGAGCATGAAATAGAGGAGATTCCGTCCGCGAAGGGGTACAACAGACATGGTCTTCACTGTGCGACAACTACAAGACAAATGCAGGGAACAGCACCAACCCTTGTACATGGCCTTCTTTGACCTCACAAAGACCTTTGACACTGTCAACAGTGAGGACCTGTGGACGTCCTCCTCCGTTTCGGCTGCCCCCAAATGGTGCACATCGCAGGAGCATATAAGGCAAGGACCGGGTCGTACCGAACACCAGAGTGTGCCACTGGAACCAATTTACAATAGAACTTGCGTATCTTGCCTCCCCATTGTCCCCACCCTTTGTGGTCCCAGCCCCGATTATCTGCTCGAGGGGTTAAATGATCAGGACAGGTTGTAGAGATAGACTCGGTTTGTGTTTCTTTGAGTATAGAAGATTAACGGGTGATCCAATTGAGGTGTTTAAGATGATTGACGTACTTGATTGGGTAGATCTAGAATGAAACTATTTCCTCTGGTGGGGGAGTTCAGAACAAGGCGGGTGTAACCTTAAGATTAGAGCCAGGCCGTTCAGGGGTAATTTCAGGAAGCACTTCTTCACACAAAGGGCAGTGGGAATCTGGAACTCTCTTCCCCAAAAAGCTGGGGGTCAAGTGAACATTTCAAAATTGTTATTGATAGATCTTTGTTAGGCAAGGGTAACAGAACAGAGGTATATTCAGTAAACTAACACGTGCGGCAAACCAGACTCCACACCCACCCTTTCCCTCAACCACTGTCTGTCCCACCTGCGACAGAGACTGTAATTCCAGTTTTGGACTGTACAAACACCCGAGAATTCACTTTTAGAGTGGAAGCAAGTCTTCCTCGATTTCGAGGGACTGCCTATGATGATGATGGTTCCACAAGATTTTTCTCTTACATCTAGTGACCTGCCTGAAAATGATTCATTCACAACGGTGTCATTCTTAGGCTATTTAGACAGGTCACCAAAAAAATGTGTCAGACAAATACAACAATGACTTACATTTATGTCGCACCTTTAATTTAGTAAAACATCCCACGGCGCTTCACAGGGGTGATTACCAGCAGAATTTGACCGAGCTACATAAGGAGGTGAAGATTAGGCTGATCATTTTTGGTTGCGTTACCTGCTTCTGAGATTGATAATGAATTTTTTAAAACGAATTCTCATGTTCAGATCTCTCACTGCCCTCGCCCCCTCCCTGTCTCTGTAATCTCCAGTCCTACAACCCTCCGAGATCTCCACCCCCCTCCAACACTGGCCCCTTGTACAATCCCTACTTCCTTCACCCCACCATCGGTGGCCTTGCCTTCAGGTGTCTGGGCACTGAGCTCTAGAGTTACCTCCCTAAATCTCCCCACCTCCCCATCTCCCCATCTCCTTTACGACACTCCTTAAAAGCACGACCTCTTTGACCAAGCTTTTGGTCACCTGTTCGACTGTCCTGTCCTTATATGGGGCGGTCTCAATTTTTATCTGGCATCGATCCTGTGAAGCAGTTCGGGGTGTTTAACAGCTATATAAATACAGGTTGTTGATTTGAGTTGTCTATTTCGAGAATTAAACTATTTTAAATAAATCAAAAGCTCCATTACCGTAAGAATAGCCCAATGTGTTCTCTGCCGGTCCCAGAGACTCAAAGCCCGGATATCTGCACTGCTCCGAATCTGTGAAATGTTTTGTAAAATGCAACAATAATTCATAAAATATTCCACTCCTCTGACGGAGTCTAGTGCACCAAGAACAATTGGCTGAACCAGCATTTATTTCAGTATATATTTTGTACCTCTTCTCTATCTGGACGTTGCCAAGGGATATGTGGAGGCTGTAGATAATGTGGTAGTTTACAGTAGCTTATAAAACCGTATCGACACTTCCCCGTATGCAAAAATAAAAACATAACATTTTACCCAGGATGAACAGGCTGGGTCTCTTTTCTCTTAAATAGAGAAGATTGAGAGGTGACCTCTCGAGGTGTTTAAAATGATGAAAGGTTTTGATAGAGGGGTTACAGAGAGAGTGTTTCCACTTGAGGGGAAGAGCATAACTAGAGGCCATTGATAAAAGATAGTCACCAAGAAATCCAATGGGGAATTCAGAAGAAACTTCTTTACCCAGAAAGTGGTGAGAATGTGGAACTCGCTGCCACAGGGAGTGGTTGAAGCGAATAGTATCGATGCATTTAAGGGGAGGTTGGATAAGCATATGAGGGTGAAGGGAATAGAGGGTTATGCCGATAGATTTAGATGAGGAAAGACGGGAAGAGGCTCGAGTGGAGCATATACGCCGGCACGGACTGGGAGAGTTAGGGGCACTCCAACACAGAGACTGCTCGAAGGTGAGACCACACTTGGAGTACTGCGTACAGTTCTGGTCGCCATATTATTAAATAATGTTAAGGGCGCTGAGAAGATTTACAAGGATGATACCAGAACTGCGAGGGTATACATATCAGGAATGGATGATCAGGTTTGAAAAGAGAAGGATGAGGGGATGACAGAATAGAGATTCTGATAGAGAAAGTGTTTCCACTTGTGGGGAAGAGCAAATGTAGGGGCCATCAATATAAGATAGTCACCGAGAAATCCAATCGGGAATTCAGGAGAAACTTCTTTACCAGAGAGAGGTGATGATGTGGAACTTGCTGCCACAGGGAGTGGTTGAGGTGAATAATATCGATGCATTTAAGGAAAAAAATAGATAAACACGGGAGAGAGAATGGAATAGATCGTTAGACGAGGAAAGACAGGAGGAGGCCAGCGTGGACGGGTGGGCTCGAATGGCCTGTTTCTGAGTTGTATCTCCTATTTAAGTGTACATTCTGGGCAACAGAAATGAATATTATCGACGCAGTAAATTGAAGTGAGCAAATACACACTGGTACACGCTAATGTCGGACGCTAAAGACAGGCGAGTGTACAGGACTGACGGGGCCAAATGGCCTGTTTGTGTGCCGTATATCCCATGCAGTTCTCTGTAAATCGGTACGCGGGAGTGACGAGGACTGCTCACCAGTGTCAAGGCCCCCGCTGATTTCTGCTGACGTGGAGTTGCTCTCATGCTGCAGCCGGCAGGTGAAGTTGACCTGGCTCTCCCATTCCTTCGCGCTGACTGTCAGCACGCTGACCACGCTGAACGTCTCCTCACCCCGTGCAGGCACCGGCTGACTGGTGACCGACTCCGGTCGGCCGACACCTCTCGCCGTCCAGCTAGCTCGAATTGGTTTGGGGTTAAAACCCATCGCCAGGCACAGCAGCGTGGCAGTGCCGCTGTTCGCCAGCTCCTTCGCCGAGGGGGTAAAAATGAACAGCTTCGGAGGGGAGACGTGTGGCTCTCCCTCTTGTGGCAGGGGGGGGGGGGGGGGGAAAAAAGGCAACACAGATTAACGACAAAGTTACCCAAACAGTCACATCGCTCCCGACTGATATAAAATCAGGAACTCTTCGAGTGCATCGTTACAAATATTAAGGGCTGGATTTTAATAAGAAATAGGAGCAGGAGTAGGCCATACGGCCCCTCGAGCCTGCTCCGCCATTTAATAAGATCATGACTGATCCGATCATGGACTCAGGTCCACTTCCCTGCCCGCCCCCTTATCCCTCATCGTTTAAGAAACTGTCTATCACTGTCTTAAATTTATTCAATGTCCCAGCTTCCACAACTCTCTGAGGCAGAGAATTCCACAGATTTACAACCCTCAGAGAAGAAATTTCTCCTCCTCTCAGTTTTAAATGGGCGGCCCCTTATTCTAAGATTATGCCCTCTAATTCTAGTCTCCCCCATCAGTGGAAACATCCTCTCTGCATTCACCTTGTCAAGCCCCCTCATAATCTTACACGTTTCGATAAGATCACCTCTCAATTTTCTGAATTCCAATGAATGGAGGCCCAACCTCCTCATAAGTCCACCTCCTCAACCTTTCCTCATAAGTCAACCCCCTCATCCCCGGAATCGACCTGGTGAGCCTTCTCTGAACTGCCTCCAAAGCAAGTATATCCTTTCGTAAATATGGAAACCAAAACTGCACGCAGCATTCCAGGTGCGGCCTCACCGATACCCTGTATAACTGTCGGGTTTCGCTCCGGAGCGGTGGGAAAGGTGGCAGTGAGGTCCCCTGTACCCCATCGCGATCCTCGGGGCGGGTTTTGCGACGGCGCGGAGCGGCACCGGCGGGAAGACGTACAACGCCAGGTGTACAACGCCTCTGGTTGCGACACCAGCAGGATGTGAACCTGACCCGCGGCGGTGAGGATGGGGGAGTGCTGTAACGGTAAGCGCCAGTGTTTGTTCTTTTAATTTTTTCAGCGTGGGCAATGTGGGAATGTTTTTGTTTGGGGGGGGGGGGCCCTTTTCAGGTTATTTCTCCCTCTCGGACTCTCGCGGAGCGCACACGGCTTGGCACTTTAGTTTGCGAGTTTCCCACTTTTTGCGCCACGAAACTTGTACAACGCCTCCCCTCGCGCTGCGCCCCCTGGCGCAGGGCCCAGATGGCGCAACTTTCTTTCTAAAGTGCAACCTATTCCCGGCCGGTAATTTTCCCTTCCCGAAAATGGAAAAGCTTAAAATCCAGCCCAAAATATTCGATGTGGCAAATCGCTCAAATTATACATCCCGTGCAACATAAATATTGAATAATTAAAACGAGTAGGTAAATGAATTAATCAAATAGAGGCAAATTTTACAAATGCAAACGTGGGGAGCTAAGGGAAATATTGCCACGCAATGCCGGGAGCACATATTGAAAATGCTGCTTACCAGACACAATGAGCTGAGTCCCGTCACCAAATATATAATTTGTATCAGACCCACAGTGATACGGAGCTGTATAATAATGGCAGCATGTGTTTCGCTCTCGGAAGCTGCACTTCACTCCTACAATAAATCCGATTAACTCCTTACAATTACACTTCTTGAAAGTTGTCAAGAGTTGCTTTTCTTGCCTCAGTCGGCAGCCAGAAGCTTGTGAGTCCCCATCCCACTGCAGGAGCGGAGCAGAGAATCCAGGCTGACACTCCCAGTGCAGCGCTGAGGGAGTGCCCCACCGTCGGCGGTGTCGTCTTTCGGCTGAGACGTTAAATCGAGGCCCCGTCTGCCTGTTTGGGAGGACAGAGAGGATCCCACGGCACTGTTTGAGAAAGAGCAGAGGAGTTCTCCCCGGTGTCCTGGCCAAAATGATTCGCTCAACCAGCATTACTAAAAAAATAAACAGATTATCTGGTCATTCGTTTATTTACAGTTTGTGGCACCTTGATGGGCCAAATTGGCTGTTGCGTTTGCCGACAAAACAGTGACTCCGTTTCAAAAGTAATCAGTTAGCTGTAAGGCACTTTGGGACATCCTGAGGGCATGAAAGGTGATATATAAATCCACGTCCTTTCTCAGTATTCGTTGATATTTCTTAAGTGAACTGATACAGTGTTCAGTAAACATCTCAATGTGTGTTTCGCATACAGTGAATTACCAGGGACTGGGGGGATCGCAGTTATGTAGATTTCAATGTGTTTCCTGGTTAGATCTGAGTCCAAGAGACCACTATATTCCAACAGGAGTTACACTGGAAGGGGGCAAAAACTACCAGGAGCTATACTGCAGCCAGCAAGTGTTATCCTGTTCCCTGGCAGTTTGGAAATCCCACCAAATAGTGGTGCTTGCTCAGAAGAATGAGAGGTGAAACATACAAGATTCTGAAGGGAGATTCACAGGGTAGATGCTGAGAGGTTGTTTCCCCCGGGCTGGAGTGTCTAGAACCAGGGGGCACAGCCTCGGGATAAGGGGAAGGCCATTTAAGACTGAGATGCGGAGGAATTTCGTCACTCAGAGGGTTGTGAATCTTTGGAATTCTCTGCCCCAGGGGGCTGTGGATGCTGAGTCTCTGAATATATTCAAGGCTGAGATCGATAGATTTTTGGAGTCTCGGGGAATCAAGGGATCGGGCGGGAAAGTGGAGTTGAGGTCGATGATCAGCCGTGATCGTATTGAATGACGGAGCAGGCTGGAGGGGCCCTGGGGCCTATTTCTCATGTCTTAGATTGAGGTGAGCAGCTTCTTGTATGATCGAGCTGAGTGTCAGTATCACTGTGAGAGGCAGCAACGCAGAAATACATGCCCGAGTCGGCCTTGGCAACCTTCTCAATGCGCAGTTGGCAGGCGTTACTTGTTAAATGCACCAAGCTTTTGTAGCGCTTCCCAAATCCTGGCGCATATTCGGGAGTATTGCTTTTGTAGGTTGAGGTCAGCATCAGGTGAGGCTCCTGTTCTGGGAGCTGACGGTACCACTGCATGTAGAATTTCTTAATGGCGCCTTTAACAATTCCGCATTCGAAGATGGCTTCCTGACCTTGGCGGATCGATATCGACAGCTGAGGCTGAGTCACAACCACGTGGCAGCAAACCCCTAGGGACAAAGGAGCAGAGTTAATTATCTCAGGTCCAGCCTCATTACTTAATTAACATTTAACGCCCCTGCCTGTCACACTCAGCGAGGAGGATACCGCTGAATAATCTGGCGGGTAGGCTTTAAAGGCAAACATTGCATGTTAAAATCGCAGAGTGACGGCTCATTCTGTGCGCGGCTACTTGTGGGATCTTGCTGGGCGTTGAATGGGTTGTCCTTGTTTGCCAAAATAACAATAGTTACAGGATTGCCAACCAACTTATTGTGGAGCACCTTAAAATGTTTCTGAGAGTTGCGATAAGGCGCTACAACTATTTAAAATTAAACAATAAAGCCGAGTGCCCCTTATTATCATCATAGGCGGTCCCTCGTGTCGAGGATGACTTGCTTCCACGCCAAAAAAGAATGAGTTCACAGGTGTTTCAATGAAGGACCTAATATTCCAGATCCTGAACTACATCTTGAAGGGTGGAAGATGCCTGTGCGTGGATTTTTTTAATGTGTGTTGACCGTTGGACACCAGCCACCACACGGGCTTGACAGAGCTAGGTCTTGGTCCAGTGGCAAGGCTTACCCATGACGACTGGAGACCAGCTCTGCTTCATGGACCCAGTGCGCACACACATCGCAGTGCGAGCTAGCCCGTGCTGCCCCTAGCCCCGAACTCAGGCCTCCCCTGGGCCCCGATCACGTCCCTCTACAGTCTCTCGCCGCTCCTTCGCCCCGATTTCGAACCCACAAATTAATGGTAAAACTTTAAAACTTAGCAGAGCCAAATTAAAATTTGGTTATTCGGGGGGGGGGGGGGGGGGGTGATGATGTACTCCGTCCCTCCGGCGCCCACCTGTCGCGGGAGGCCGCGAGCGTACGGATAGACACTGCGTGCTCCGTCTCCAGGGACACCCTCGTGCGAATGTAAATAAGGTGCTCCGTACAGCCAAAGCTTTCTTTAATTGTAAATGACCCTTAACCGGTGTTCCTGATGGGATGAAATGTCCGGAATCACATCTTGATTGAATTTTTGACTCTTTTTCACGTTGGCTGTAAAGTGGAAATTTAAAGATAAAAAGGGCTTAAACCAAGAGGGATTGGTGATCAGAAATGGTTTTGAACTGATGCCCCAAGTGAAGAATTCAAATGGTTAAATCGGCATCTGTGCAGCGTCTCATACTGCACGAGAACCCGCCAGCGTTGTGGGAGGCAGACTACCCAGCCCTCGACTACAGATGAGCTATAAATAAATTAATATTAGGCTGATAAGTTTCATGGGTATAGGGACATGGATGATGCATCAAATTTATAGCACGGAAAGAAGCTAGTCAGGGAGGTGCCATTTTTAAGATGTGTGAAGTTTAAATATATTAAAGTGACAATCCAGATATACTCCCTGTGTATCTGAAAGGGATCTGTACTTCATGTTAGAGGTGTAAATTGATAAGCTGACAGGAGACCTATCCCAAATATATATAATATTTATTTTATGTTCATCAATTCATGAAATATAGGTTGTATCGATGCGGTGGGAGTGGAGAGAAATTACAATTGTTAAAACAGCAAAGAATGCTGCTGGACTGAGAATCAGAAGAATGAGAGGTGATCTTATCGAAACTTATAAGATAATGAGGGGGCTCGACAAGGTGGATGCAGAGAGGATATTTCCACTCATAGGGGAAACTAAAACTAGGGGACATAGTTTCAGAATAAGGGGCCATTTAAAACTGAGATGAGGAGAAATTTCTTCTCTGAGGGTTGTAAATCTGTGGAATTCTCTGCCCCAGAGAGCTGTGGAGGCTGGGTCATTGAATATATTTGAGGCGGAGGTAGACAGATTTTTGAGAGATAAGGTAATAAAGGGTTATGGGCAGCGGGCAGGGAAGTGGAGCTGAGTCCATGATCAAATCAGCCATGATCTTATTGAATGGCAGAACAGGTTCGAGGGGCTGAATGGCCGACTCCTGCTCCTATTTTTTATGTTCTTATGTATGTTGTTATGACTGTGTTGGGGAGGACCAGTCCAGTCTAGATCGGCCCGGTCCGGTCGATTCCGGTCAAGCCCAGTCCAGCCTGATTCCGTCCATTCTGGTCCAGTGCAGTCCAGTCCAGCGAAAGACACCCCATCAAATTCAGTTGGCATTTCCGAGCTCGTTTCCTTTCAATTTTCTAAATATCAAATTTGACTTCTTTCATGTGTAACAGACTAATGGGTGGAAAGCTGGGATCGAGAGTGTCGAGACACACACATTGCCGATAGTGAGGTGGCACTTTCAATCTCAGCCGGCATTCTATAATCTGACGAAGGATCATCCACCCGAAACATTAACTCTGTTTCTCTCTCCACAGATGCTGCTTGACCCGCTGAGTATTTCCAGCATTTTCTGTTTTTATTCCAGATTCCAGCATCCACAGTATTTTGCTTTTGTATTCTATAATCTAGGTGTACCTGCTGTCTGTACACACACACACACACACTATACGTATACATCTGGAGTATTGTGTACAGTTTTGGTCTCCTAACTTGAGGAAGGACATTCTTGCTATTGAGGGAGTGCAGCGAAGGTTTACCAGACTGATTCCCGGAATGGCGGGACTGACATATCAAGAAAGACTGGATCGACTGGGCTTGTATTCACTGGAGTTCAGAAGAATGAGAGGGGATCTCATAGAAACGTTTAAAATTCTGACGGGTTTAGACAGGTTAGATGCAGGAAGAATGTTACCAATGTTGGGGAAGTCCAGAACCAGGGGTCACAGTCTAAGGATAAGGGGTAAGCCATTTAGGACCGAGATGAGGAGAAACTTCTTCACCCAGAGAGTGGTGAACCTGTGGAATTCTCTACCATAGAAAGTTGTTGACGCCAATTCACTAAATATATTCAAAAAGGAGTTAGATGTAGTCCTTACTACTAGAGGGATCAAAGGGTATGGCGAGAAAGCAGGAATGGGGTACTGAAGTTGCATGATCAGCCATGAACTCATTGAATGGCGGTGCAGGCTCGAAGGGCCGAATGGCCGACTCCTGCACCTATTTTCTATGTTTCTATCTATGTTTCTGTGTACAGGTGCTCTATGTGTGTGTGTAAACATATATATCTTTATCTATGATCTGAACTTTCAGACCAAGGATAGTTTACTGAGAAGTAGCCTATTTCGGAATGGCTCGGTCTATCGGCGCCGAGTGACAACAAGGACGCCTTTGTGCCCGAGAAGCTGCAATGGTCCCCACGGTAAAGTTACCGGGAGCAGCCGGTGGGATCGCAGACAGAGCCAGCGCCGGTTCCTCCCCCACTCCCCAGCGCTTGGCTGGGGCGATGACAAGGGTCAGTGCTGGCGAGGCGCGGGAGCGGAGCAAGCCCCTTCACTGGGGACAGAATATAACAAAAACACTCACCGCTCAGATGGGACAGGAGCTGGAGAACGAGCGGCAACATCTTTCTGCCTTAATCCCCGGGCGGGTAGCTGGGGTCTGATCGCTTCTGGCGCTGTGGTAGAACTGAACTGCATTGAGTTCGTTGGATGTGGGTGTGTGTGTGAGTGACGGGAGGGTGGGCTTCTCAAGCACCAGCCTGTCTCTGCAACATCTCCATATTGGGGCTGGCTCATAGGGGTTGTGTCTCTGAGGTGTGACGTTTTTCATTTTAGAATGACTCAGTGAGGAAACCACGAGAAACATGCATTTTTTTCCAGCTCCAAACTCGTGAACACATTTTGCATTTTAAAAATTTTTATGAGGAATGCAGAATCTTCAGCCGGCCTGTTGATTAGGCCGGTCCGGGAACAGTAATCGCAGAGCCGAAATGGCCTCCTTCTGCGCCGTAAATTTCTAAGTTTCTATGTTTCTAGGTGGCCACACCTAAGTTATACTGCAGGCTGCTGCACCTGGCTGCAAATCACACTCTGCCCCCCTGAGGAAAGAGTTCTGTGCAAGTGTGTTTAGAGCGACACCCGCAACCCACACCAGCTTTTTAAGAACATAAAAAATAGGAGCAGGAGTCGGCCATTCGGCCCCTCGAGCCTGCACCGCCACTCAATAAGATCATGGCTGATCTGATCTTGGGCTCAGCTCCACTTCCCCGCCCGCTCCCCATAACTCTCGACTCCCTTATCATTCAAAAATCTGTCTATCTCTGCTTTAAAGGTTCACTAGGTTGATTCCAGAGATGAAAGGGTTGACTTATGAAGAAAGGTTGAGCAGGTTGGGTCTACACTCATTGGAGTTTAGAAGAATGAGAGGTGATCTTATTGAAACGTATAAAATACTGAGGGAGCTCGCAGGGTAGACGCAGAGAGGATATTTCCACTCGTGGGTGAAATCTAGAACTAGGGGCATAGTTTCAGAGTAAGGGGCCGTCCATTTAGAACCGAGATGAGGAGGAATTTTTTTTCTCGCAGAGGGTCGTGAATCTTTGGAATTCTCTGCCCCAGAGAGCTGTGGAGGCTGGGTCATTGAATATATTTAAGGTGGAGATAGACAGATTTTTAAACGAAAAGAGAGTCAAGGGTTATGGAGAGCGGGCAAGGAAGTGGAGCTGAGTCCATGATCAGATCAGCCATGATCTTATTGAATGGCGGAGCAGGCTTGAGGGGCGGAATGGCCGACTCCTGCTCCTATTTCTTATGTTCTTCGGTTTCTAATTATATTCAATGACCCAGCCTCCACAGCTCTCTGGGGCAGAGAATTCCAAAGATTCACGACCCTCTGAGAGAAGAAATTCTTCCTCATTTCCATTTTATTTGTATCATGATGCGTTTAAAGGGGAAGCGGGACAAACACATGAGGGAGAAAGGGACAGGAGGATATGTGGATAGGGTGGGAGGCAATGTACCCTTAAGCTGCGCGGCTGCTCAGTAAAGGGAAAGGTCCCGCGCAGGCCGCTCACTGGCTCTTCCGTTGGACGTACCGTGCATGCGCATAAATTTAAAGGGACCGCGCAGTAAAAGAAACAAGCTGCGCAGAACATCGCGCAGCTCACGGGGAACGTTGGCGGGAGGAGGTCCGTGTGGAGCAGAAACAGCGGCATAGACCGGTTGGTCTGAATGGCCTGTTCCCGTGCTGTAGACGCGATGGCCCAGATATTTACTGGGGCGGGTCTCGTGAGCGGGGCGGAGTGGGGGATTTCGAACCTGGAATCCCGAACGTGCGGAAACTGGAAAATGGCTGCATTTGCCTCCGGAACAACATTCACTAGTGTTTCCAAGTAATGGACTCTGGCGAGCTTCTGAGAGCTGTGATAACTAATGCCCGATATAAATGGAACTCTTTCGTTGCTGTTCAGTGTTTTTTGGGGGAAACTGTGACTATGAATAGGTGAGGGGAGGCGCCGTCTTATCACACCGATTGACGGTTACGTTTATCTACTTGGTCGATCAGCTCTCGGGGGCTCTGCCCGCTCTCTCCACCGCTTTGGTCTCGCCGACTGCTGCTTCTGAGAATGTATTCCGTCGAGACTATTACCCACACACACACAGATCTGAGGTTCAGATATGGTACTGTCTCTCCAGTAGCCAGAACATCAACGGA
Source organism: Pristiophorus japonicus (assembly GCF_044704955.1). NCBI lineage: Eukaryota > Metazoa > Chordata > Chondrichthyes > Pristiophoridae > Pristiophorus > Pristiophorus japonicus. The sequence goes on along the minus strand of NC_091998.1, from coordinate 9,718,801 downwards.
GACAGAGACCAGGCTGATTCTCTCCTGTGCTAAACGGTATTTCCCTTCATGTGCCGGCTGGGCGTTAATGATCCCACCACACTGTTTGAAGAGAGCCCCAGAGATGGCCCAGTGTCCAACTTTCCTCCCGCAGTGCACCACATAACTCCTTGTGTGTGAAACGCTTTTGCAATGTTTCTGAGAGGCCGCTGAGTGCGAGATAAATGCAAACCTCTCTTTCTCAATATTGAGTGGTTATTTCAAATATGACGCGCGTTAGCATGTGATGGACCCTTAAACGCAGATAGGCACCGCTCCGAAGTGATATTCCCGCTGGTCTCAGCTCCGAGGGGTGTGAGGTTACCCTCCCAAAGCGTCCTGACACTGGATGTCAGATTGAGATCTGACGCACCACATCCACTTAACAGAGCAGACGGGGCCTCGGTTTAACATCTCATCCGAAAGACCGCACCTCCCACAGTGCGGCACTCCCTCAGCGGGTTGGGGTGGGGTTCGGGGGTGGGGGGATGAGGGTGGAAATGATCTTAATGCGACAATGTTAAAATGATTGGCAGTTCCCCCTGTTAATGGAGCAGCTGTTTCGGGAACATTCTGCCGTCTTTTAGAATCATAGAATGAAACAGCGCAGAGAGAGGCCATTCAGCCCATCGTGTCTGTGCCGGCTCTTTGGTGGAGCGATCAAATTAATCCCCACTCCCCCCTGCTCTTTCTCTATAGATCCTCCTTGTAGCATCATATTTAAACTGCTTCTCTGCTTGAAGAGGTCATCTCCACATCAGGCCAGCTGGGATCAGAAGCACCTGCCATCTGCGGAATGGAAGCGGCTGGATTGGGATGTCCTGCCTATGACGTTCGACTGTGACGTGTGGGGATATCAGAACTCCCAGAGATTTGTCTCCCGGGAAGTTTTACCCTCTGTTCCCAAATCCAATGGGATCGATTTTGCTCTGCTCACTAATTTTAGCACGGGTTGGTATAAAGCAGTGCTCTCACTTTACACTCATCTACATTTTCATTAAAATTAGCGCCACCAGGGAATGTACCTCAATATGAATCATGACTCCATTACTGAGGGACTACATCTTTAAGAGCAGGGACAACTCATGCAAATGACCATTCCTTGGGTCAGGGTTCAATTGGTGTAAAATTACACTCAAAGTTCACATGTGCCCTTGGTGTAATTGATTTGCAAGTGCTCAACACATCAGTAGTTACACACCCCTCTCTCAGGAAATGAAATTAATTAGGAGTATAAATGGTCTGTTTTCTCATTGTAAATTTAGGTTTGTGCCGTGTGATAGCTGGACCTCCCCAACCCGCAGTGAATCCAAAGGCCTTCTTGCTGAACTGAGACTTGCACAGGCCCCAGTTGACCACCAGGGGGCAAGGACTGGGGGACCTTGTCCCGGAGGAAGTCCTTCCTGTCCTCACATTATCTGGGACCAGCTGAGAACAACATCTCAACTCCAGTTGCTGACACATCATCTATGGAAGGGATGGATGACCTGAAGTTGCTAAAGTATGTCAGGCTGGGTGTGTATGACTCATTTCCCTCCCTCCTGGTTTTCAGAGATCGCAGTGTAGGTGACCTCAAGACCTCCTTGAAAAAATGTAACATCCCCACCGACTCTTGGGAATCCCCGACCCAAGACCGCTCAAAGTGGAGGAGAAGCGTCCGAGAAGGCGGCGAACACTTCGAGTCTCTCCGCCGGGAGTACGCGGGAAGCCAAGCTCAAACAGCGGAGGGAGCGCACGACAACCCAGGCACCCCATCCACCCATCCCTCCAATCACCGTCTGCCCCACCTGTGACAGAGACTGTAGGTCCCGCATTGACCTCATCAGTCACATTAGAGCTTGTATTAGTGTGGAAGCAAGTCATCCTCAACTCCGGGGACTGGCTAAGAAGAAGAAGCCAAACATGACTCAACAAATGACCCTGCATTCCCCCATCCCACCCTACGAAGCTCTGCAAGAGGGAAACCAAAAAATTCCCACCTTCTCCAAAGTCGTAAGCTAGGCTTCTGCCAACCCCCACACCAGAGTCCTGGAAACCAGAAGGGTTCCAAGGTCATCATCATTATAGGCAGTCCGTCGAATCGCGGATGACTTGCTTCCACGCCAAAAAGGAATGAGTTCACAGGTGTTTCAATGAAGGGCCTAATATTCCGGATCCCGAACTACATCCTGAAGTGCAGAAGATGCCTGTGCGTGGATTTTTTTAACGTGTGGTGGCATTTGCACACCAGCTACCACACGGGCTTGACAGACCTAAGTCTTGGTCCAGTGGCAAGGATTAACGAAGACTAACTGGAGACCAGCTCTGCCGCACAGACCGAGGGTTGAGAGGGCACACGCACAGCCTCCTGAATCGTGCTCTAACCCCCAAATTCGCTCTCCACCCACCAAATCCCGCAAAGGATCAAACTCTACCCTTGCTGGAAGAACAGGGCCCCTGACCATTAAAGGGGCACTCCCTATCTTCTGATCTCCGGAATGGCAAGGCTGTGAAAAGCAGAGCGCAGGCGGCGACGTGGAATAGATGCGCGTCGAGCGGGCAAAGGTGAGCGACTGCCGAGAGAGAGAGCCTGGTCTCGGACAAACCAGCGGTGAAACAGTCAGGTAGGACTGTTGAATATTTCAACGCTTAACCAGCAGTGCATTCACACCAGAATGCATTGGACTGCAGGTCACAGTGTTACATGACGTTGGTGGAGGGGAAAAAACAACCTTGACTGTGGTGTCGTACTGCGATGGACCGTGTGTGTTTATTTGTGTTCCTGTAGGGTGTTTGTTGTTCACGCTACTCTGATTCTTAGACCTTGGAACTTATAACGGGTAAGGACAACACGTGGCACATAATGTAGGATTAACCCAGTGTCCGTTTTATTGCACAACAAAAACCCGACTAAACAGGACTACCAGACTGCTGATAGAAATTTGAATTTAAACATACAATCACCAGAGATTTGTGGTCGTTGGTTCCGTGACCTGTTGGTTTGTCTTCTGTCTGTTCTCTGCAGTTTCTGTTTGTTTCCTTCCGTGCCTGATCGCTGTTCCTTCCTGTGTTGCCTGCTCTTCTTCTGTCTTCCTGTCCTTCTTCTGTTGAGCTGTTTCTAGCTGGCATATTTATATCCATAGTATGAATAAGTTTGCTGCTGGCCCCAGATCCCATTATCAATGTGATGATTTGTTTAACTGGTTGTGGTGATGAGTTTGAACGGCTACTAATTTGCACACGGAGTTGACAATGCAAAAGATATTTCCTTATGCTGAATGCTCTGTTATCCAAAAATGTGTGTTTCGTAGAGTCCTTTGATGTCCGGTCTTCTTGTCGTCCGCATGCCAGACACGAGACTCCCGAAACAAGTGCTCTACTCGGAACTCCTTTATGGCAAACGAGCAAAAGGTGGACAGAGGAAATGTTACAAGGACACATTCAAAGTGCGGCATCCCCACCGACTCCTGGGAGTCCCTGGCCGAAGACCGCCCTGGGTGGAGGAGGTGGATCCGGGAGGGTGATAAGCGCCTCGAGACTCGTCGGTGAGTGCATGCCGAAGACAAGCGCAGGCTGCGGAAGGAACGTGCGGCAAACCTGTCCCACCCTCTCTTACCCTCAACGACTATCTGTCCCACCTGTGACAGGGACTGAAGCTCTCGCATTGGTCTGTTCAGCCACCTAAGGACTCATTCTAAGAGTAGAAGCAAGTCTTCCTCGATTTGAGGGACTACCTATGATGATGAGTCTCTGGGATATCAGTGTCTTTGTCTGTATGCATAACCAAATGTCATCCTTGATCAACATAGATTGCTTTTACTGAGTGATGAGTCACCACTTGCCTCAGGCTGGCGCCTGTTCCCCTCCCAGGTAGTCCCGCAGTTTGTTTTACTTTAAAACAGTTTGCTTGTGGCCTCTTCCTGTGCCTTGTTTCAAGAAAAATCGGTGTATCTTACATTCCACAGCTGGCTTTTATACCTGGATTTATCTGTAGTTAGACCATTTGCAGCATCACAGCCACTGCTTTGGGCATCGTGGGTTCTATTATCCCTTCACCCTTGTGATATCCTCAGGTTGTGACGAGAGATTATGTAGAATGGGCCTATACTCTCTGCAGTTTAGAAGATTTGGCCCCTCGAGCCTGCTCCGCCATTCAATAAGATCGTGGCTGACCTGATCTTGGCCTCAACTCCAGTTCTCCGCACGCTCCCCATAACTCTGGACTCCACTATCATTCAATAATCTCCACCTTAAATATATTCAATGACCCAGCCTCCACAGCTCTCTGAGGCAGAGAATTCCAAAGATTCACGACACTCTGAGAGAAGAAATTCCTCCTCATCTCCGTTTTAAATGGGAGACCCCTTATTCTGAAAGAGGTGATCTTATTGAAACATACAGGATTCTGAAGGGGACTGACAGGGTAGATGCTGAGAGGTTGTTTCCCCCCCGGCTGGGGTGTCTAGAACCAGGGGGCACAGTCTCAGGGTAAGGGGTAGGCCATTTAAGACCGAGATGGGGAGGAATTTCTTCACGCAGAGGGTTGTGAATCTTTGGAATTCTCTGCCCCAGAGGGCCGTAGATGCTGAGTCTCTGAATATATTCATGGCTGAGATAACTAGAGTTTTGAGGTCTAGGGAAATCCAGGGATATGGAGATTGGGCGGGAAAGTGGAGTTGAGGTCTATGATCAGCTGTGATCTCATTGAATGGCGGAGCAGGCTCGAGGGGTCGTATGGCCTACTCCTGCTCCTATTTCTTGTGTTCTTATGTTGCACCTCAGCTCATCAACATATTTTTGGTCAGTTTGTCCGGAAATGGAGAGAGTGGGAGTGTAGCGGAGTACCTTCAGCTGCCTGGGCCCTAAGCTCTGGAATTCCCTCCCTAAAATACATGCATTAACAGACGAAAGAACAACATCTAGATAGATTACTTGGGAAATGTAGAATCTAGTTTACAAGAAGTCACACCATCTACCTTTACTTTGTTCTTCTGGGTTTTTTTAACAAAGTGAATAGTGGTTGTTGTGGAAGACAGGAGCTGGTTTGAATCTCAACCTTCGATTGTCATCTCCCGTTTGAGACTTTCCCCCAAAAATTGAGAAGTTGCCACAGTCTGAATATATTCAATGCTACCTCTGTGACCAAGCTTTTGGTCTCCTGTCCTGATAACGCTTGGTGTCAAATTTGGAGTGATAACGCTTCCTTATGAAGCGCCCAGTGCTGTTCTACTCCGTTAAAGGCGCTGTATAAAATACAAGCTGTCGTGGTGGTGATGATAATGGCCTCCTGAGTTCCAGTGAAACACTGACCTTAAACAAACAAGTTTTCATTTCAACACCTTACTCTGTGCGATCGATCAGTCTGCCATTGATTATTGAGTGTGAAAAATGACACAAAATAACTCTGGATAGCAGTGACACGTGGTACGGCATACGTGGCAGGGAGACGTTGGACATGTTGAAAGTTGTGGGCGGGCGAGGACACAGCGGAATGTATCCCCCACCGCCCAACTTACAGCTTTCCACCAGCACCTGCCCCAATCCCACCCAGTCGAGTGGTAGATTCTGACCATTCTCTCTTGCAATGCAGCGTGCGTTAGAAAGAATGAAAGACTTGCATTAATATAGCACCTTTAACGACCACCAGACATCTCAAAGCGCTTTACAGCCAATGATGTACTTTTGGAGTGTAATCACTGTTGTAATGTGGGAAACGTGACAGCCAATTTGCGCACAGCATGCTCCCACAAACAGCAATGTGATAATTACTCAGGAACTGAAATTTAGAATCTAGTTTACAAGAAGTCACACCATCTACCTTTAATTTGTTTTTCTGTTTTTTTTTAAACAAAAAGTTGGTAGTGGATAATTTGCTTTTGTGATGTTGATTGAGGGATAAATATTTTCCAGGAGAGAACTCCCCTGCTCTTCTTCGAAATAGTGGCCATGGGATCTTTTACATCCACCTGAGAGGGCAGACGGGGCCTCAGTTTAACTTCTCATCCGAAAGACAGCCCCTCCGACAGTGCAGCACTCCCTCAGTACTGCACTGGGAGTGTCAGCCTAGATTTATGTGCTGCAGTCCCTGGGACTTGAACCCACAACCTTCTGACTCAGAGGTGAGAGTGCTACCCACTGAGCCACAGCTGTTACATCGCGTGTGGCCTCCAGTGGGGTATACCAGAGTTGAAGGGTTGTCGCAGTACGTGTAGTGGCCACAGGTTTCGGTTCATGGGAGGCAATGGTACTTCTTTCGAAACTTCCTTTGTGGAGTGAGTGTTGGAGAAAACCCAAGCATTGGAAGGAAAAGTGGAGGGCAGAGAAACCCAAGGCAAAAATCAAAAAGGGCCACATTTTTGCAGCAAAATTCTAAAAGACAAAGAAGACAAGCCTGAAGGCTCTGTGCCTCAATGCGAGGAGGATTTGTAATAAGGTGGACGAATTAACTGCACAGGCAGCAATTAATGAATATGATATAATTGGCATCACGGAGACATGGCTCCAGGGTGACCAAGGCTGCGAACTCAACAGCCAGGGGTATTCAAGATTCAGGAAGGATAGACAGAAAGGAAAAGAAGGTGGGGTAGCATTGCTGATTAAAGAGGAAATTAATGCAATAGTAAGAAAGGACATTAGCTTGGATGATGTGGAATCTGTATGGGTGGAACTGCGGAATACCAAAGGGCAGAAAACGCTAGTGGGAGTTGTGTACAAACCACCAAACAGTAGTAGTGAGGTTGGGGACAGCATCAAACGAGAAGTTAGGGATGCGTGTAATAAAGGTACAGCAGTTATCATGGGCGACTTTAATCTACATATAGATTGAGCGAACCAAACTGGTGGCAATATGATGGAGGAGGATTTCCTGGAGTGTATTAGGGATGGTTTTCTGGACCAATATGTTGAGGAACCAACTAGAGGGCTGCCATCTTAGACTGGGTGATGTGTAATGAGAAAGGACTAATTAGCAATCTTGTTGTGCGAGGCCCCTTGGAGAAGAGTGACCATAATATGGTGGAATTCCTTATTAAGATGGAGATTGACATAGTTAATTCAGAGACTAGGGTCCTGAACTTAAGGAAAGGTAACTTCGATACTTTGAGACGTGAATTGGCTAGAATAGACTGGCAAATGATACTGAGAGGGTTGACGGTGGATAGGCAATGCAAACATTTAAAGATCACATGGATGAACTTCAACAATTGTACATTCCTGTCTGGAGTAAAAATAAAACGGGGAAGGTGGCCCAACCGTGGCTAACAAGGGAAATTAAGGATAGTGTGAAATCCAAGGAAGAGGCATATAAATTGGCCAGAATAAGCAGCAAACCAAGGACGGGGAGAAATTTAGAATTCAGCAGAGGAGGACAAAGGGTTTAATTAGGAGGGGGAAAATAGAGTATGAGAGGAAGCTTTCCGGGAACTTAAAAACTGACCGCATAAGCTTCTATAGATATGTGAAGAGAAAAAGATTAGTGAAGACAAACATAGGTCCCTTGCAGTCAGATTCAGGTGAATTTATAATGGGGAACAAAGAAATGGCGGACCAGTTAAACAAATACTTTGGTTCTGCCTTCACGAAGGAAGACACAAAAAACCTTCCAGAAGTACTAGGGGACCGAGGGTCTAGTGAGAAGGAGGAACTGAAGGATATCCTTATTAGGTGGGAAATTGTGTTAGGGAAATTGATGGGATTGAAGGCCAATAAATCTCCAGGGCCTGATAGTCTGCATCCCAGAGTACTTAAGGAAGTGGCCCTAGAAATAATGGATTCATTGGCGATCATTTCCCAACAGTCTATCGACTCTGGATCAGTTCCTATGGACTGGAGGGTAGCTAATGTAACACCACTTTTTAAAAAAGGAGGGAGAGAGAAAACGGGTAATTATAGACCGGTTAGCCTGACATCAGTAGTGGGGAAAATGTTGGAATCAATTATTAAAGATGAAATAGCACTGCATTTGGAAAGCAGTGACAGGATCGGTCCAAGTCAACATGGATTTATGAAAGGGAAATCATGCTTGACAAATTTTCTGGGATTTTTTGAGGATGTAACTAGTAGAGTGGACAAGGGAGAACCAGTGGATGTGGTGTATTTGGACTTTCAAAAGGCTTTTGACAATTCCCACACAAGAGATTGTTGTGCAAAATTAAAGCACATGGTATTGGGGGTAATGTACTGACGTGGATAGAGAACTGGTTGGCAGACAGGAAGCAGAGAGTTGGGATAAACGGGTCCTTTTCAGAATGGCAGGCAGTGACTAGTGGGGTGCCGCAGGGCTCAGTGCTGGGACTCCAGCTATTTACAATATACATTAATGATTTAGATGAAGGAATTGAGTGTTATATCTCCAAGTTTGCAGATGACACTAAACTGGGTAGCGGTGCGAGCTGTGAGGAGGATGCTAAGAGGCTACCGGGTGGACAGGTTAAGTGAATGGGCAAATGCATGGCAGATGTTGTATAATGTGGATAAATGTGAGGTTATCCACTTTGGGGGCAAAAACACGAAGGCAGAATATTATCTGAATGGCGGCAGATTAGGAAAAGGGGAGGTGCAACGAGTCCTGGGTGACATGGTACATCAATCATTGAAAGTTGGCATGCAGGTACAGCAGGCGGTGAAGAAAGCAAATGGTATGTTGGCCTTCATAGCTAGGGGTTTTGAGTATAGGAGCATGGAAGTCTTACTGCAGTTGTACAGGACTTTGGTGAGGCCTCACCTGGAATATTGTGTTCAGTTTTGGTCTCCTAATCTGAGGAAGGATGTTCTTGCTATTGAGGGAGTGCAGCGAAGGTTCACCAGACTGATTCCCGGGATGGCTGGACTGACATATGAGGAAAGACTGGATCGACTGGGCCTTTAGTCACTGGAGTTTAGAAGGATGAGAGGGGATCTGATAGAAACATATAAAATTCTGACGGGACTGGATAGATACAAGACAGGTTAGATACAAGAAGAATGTTTCTGATGTTGGGGAAGCCCAGAACCAGGGGACACTGTCTAAGGATAAGGGGTAAGCCATTTAGAACTGAGATGAGGAGAAACTTCTTCACTCAGAGAGTTGCTAACCTGTGGAATTCCCTACCGTAGAGAGTTGTTGATGCCAGTCCATTGGATATATTGAAGTGGGAGTTAGATATGGCCCTTATGGCTAAAGGGATCAAGGGGTATGGAGAGAAAGCAGGAAAGGGGTACTGAGATGAATGATCAGCCATAACCTTATTGAATGGTGGTGCAGGCTCGAAGGGCCGAAAGGCCTCCTGCACCTATTTTCTATGTTTCTAAGGAAGGATTGAGATAGTTCAACAGGTTATGTAGAATTACATCGAATTTACAGCGCAGAAACTGGCCATTGGGCCCAACAGGCCCGTGCCGGTGTTTATGCTCCACACAGGCCTCTACCCACCCCTCGTCATCTAACCTCATCAGCATATCCTTGTAACCCTTTCTCCCTCATATGCTTGTCTAGCCTCCCCTTAAATGCATCTACACTATTCGCCTCAACCACTTCCTGCAGCAGCAAGTTCCACATTCTCACCACTTTCTGGGTCAAGCAGTTTCTCCTGAATTCCCTACTGGATTTATTAGTGACTATCTTGTATTTTTGGTCTCCCTCACACAAGTGGCAACATCTTCTCTACGCCTGCCCTATTGAACTCTCATAATCTTAGAGACCTCTATTAAGTCACCCCTCGGCCTTTTCTTTTTTGGAGGAAAGTGCCCCGGCCTGTTCAATCTTTCCTGCTAGATTATTGTGTCTGACACTTCCATAACCAGATTGTGTGATGTGTTTTTCGTGAAATATTAACATGATCAAATTATTAACGACCACGCCAATTTAAATCTGAATGTAAATGGTTCTAAGCATTGCCAGGCTGGGACCAATGATGTAATATATATAGATCCACCTGTGGGTTACTGTGGCACTTTTGTGTGTGTGTATGTGTGTGTGTGTTTGTGTGTGTGCATGTGTGTGTTTGTGAGTTGTACTGAAGATATAACAAACGGCACTTAATCAGAAATGTGTTTCTGAACGGATAATCTTTCATCTATCAAACCAATTGACGGTTGTATTTATCTGCAGAGTCAATCAGCCGGGCCAGGTCTGCTCTCTCTCTGACACTTGAAGTTTATCTGCTTGTTGCGTCTGAATGCGTGTTCTGTTCAAACCATTAAATGCACAGATTTCAGCTGCAGATATGCTATCGTTTCTCGGTTATGCACAGTGGAAAGACAAAGAGACACTTGTCTCTCCGGCTTGAGCTTAACCACAACACTAGAATAGCGTTAACCATGCTGCCGACTCTGGGCCTGTCAGGGAGTGCTAAATGTAGCGACTTTCGTACTTTGTGCTCGCACACACGCCTCAGGGCTGAGATGGTGCCAGATTTGGATCACTTCAGATGCCTACAGCAGCAACTAGTGGGTTAAATTTATTCGACAACTTTATTTGTTCAAAGGATGCGGGTATCGCTGGCAAGGCCGGCATTTGCAAAGCAAGCTCTCTACTCGGAGCTCCTTCACGGCAAACGAGCCAAAGGTGGGCAGAGGAAACGTGTTAAGGACACCTTCAAAGCCTCCCTGAAAGAGTGCAACATCCCCACTGACACCTGGGAGTCCCTGGCCAAAGATTGTCCTAAGTGGAGGAAGTGCATCCGGGAGGGCGCTGAGCACCTCGAGTCTCGTCGCCGAGAGCATGCAGAAAAAAAGCGCAGGCAGCGGAAGGAGCGTGTGGCAAACCAGACTCCCCACCCACCCTTTCCCTCAACCACTATCTGTCCCACCTGTGACAGGGACTATGGTTCGTGGATTGGACTGTTCAGCCACCTAAGGACTCATTTTAAGAGTGGAAGCAAGCCTTCCTCAATTCTGAGGGACTGCCTATGATGATGATGTTGCCCATAGAATACAAGAGTAGGGAGGTTATGCTTGAACTGTATAAAATACAAGTTAGGCCACAGCTGCAGTGCTGCGTGCAGTTCTGGTCACCACATTACAGGAAAGATGTGATTGCACTAGAGAGGGTACAGAGGAGGTTTGTGAGGATATTGCCTGAACTGGAGAATTTTAGCAATGAGGAAAGATTGGATAGGCTGGGGTTGTTTTCATTGCAACAGAGGAGGCTGAGGGGAGACTTTATTGAGGTGTATCAAATTATGAGGGGCCTTGATAGAGTGGATAGGAAGGACCTACTTCCCTTAGCAGAGAGGTCAAGAACCAGGGTGCATAGATTTAAAGTAATTGGTAGGAGGTTTAGAGGGGATTTGAGGGGAAATTTCTTCACCCAAAGGGTGGCGGGGGTCTGGAACTCACTGGCTGAAAGGATGGTAGAGACAGAAACCCCCACCACATTGGATATGTGTTGCGTATGCAATAACTCAATAGGCTTAGTACGGTGAACTCAATCAGGTGCGACTTGACTCTACTTTATTCGCTCTCAAAGTCAGGATTAAACATGGAGGCTTTCTTTATATACAAGGGCTGCACGTGTGTGTCTGTGGCCCAATGTCCTCTGACGGTCTCTCCCCCTGGTGGCAGTTAAACCCAGGCATACATACATTACAATATGCACTTGAAGTGCTGAAACCTACAAGGCTACGGACCAAGAGCTGGAAAGTGGGATTAGGCTGGATAGCTCTTTGCTGGCTGACGCGGACAAGATGAGCTGAAATGGCCTCCTTCCGTGCTGTAAATTTCTACAATTCTATAATCCATAATTGCCCTTGAGAAGGTGGTGGTAAACTGCCTTTCTGAACCGCTGCAGTCCGTGTGGTGAAGGTGCTCCCACAGTGCTGTTGGAGAGGGAGTTCCACGATTTTGACCCAGCGATGATGAAGGAACGGCGATATACTTCCAAAGTCAGGATGCTGTGTGACTTGGAGGCAAATTTGCGCAAAGCAAGCTCCCATAAGCAGCAAGGTGATAATGGCCGGACAATCTGTTTTAGTGATGTTGATTGAGGGATAAATATTGGCCAGGACACCGGGGAGAACTCCCGTGCTCTTCAAACTCATGCCACGGGATCTGAGAGAGCAGACGGGGCCTCGGTTTAACGTCTCATCCGAAAGACGGCACCTCCGATAGTGCGGCGCTCCCTCAGCACTGCACTGGAGTGTCAGCCTAGATTTTTGAGCTCAAGTCTCTGGAGTGGGACTTGAACCCACAACCTTCTGACGCCGAGAGTGCTACCCACTGTGCCACGGCTAACAGGTATAGGTACTGACAAGGGTGGCATTGAGCCAGAGCAGTGGGTGGGATTACAATAGTTTCATACCTAACCTGAGTAGCGGAGACTAGAAGTTGCTGCTTGCCACATCAGCTGTGCAGATTAACGTGTTTGTGCAACTTTGCCTAGTTATTTTAACCCCGGTGCTAACCCAATAACAGTTCATGGGCTAATATTGCAAACCGTGATCTTGAGGTTAAGATGTTTAGTGCCTGCTACCAAAAAAAATACATCGACAATCCGACTTATTCAAATGAGTCCGCCTCTAATAAAAGCTTTAAGTGGTATTTTATTCAATGTTCAATACTCCATGACAGCTGAATTAATAGCTCGCGGAAAAGGTAGAGTGATGCCAATCATCGCAAGTGTTGCCTCACCCCGCTTGGTGGTAATGTTGCGACCAGGGATTATGTAGCAGGAAGGTATTTGAGATTTTGTGAAAGGAAGATGGCCACTTTAAGTGGTGGGGCCTTTACACAAATTCACAAACAACGCTGAACTCCTGGTCACATCTATAATCAGTCCACGTCCCGTTTTCATGAAACACAACACAATCTTCATTGTTATCTGAATTATCGGGTTCTCCGGGGAACCAGTTGTTGTAAACAACTGTATCTCTGTTTAGATACTTAAAGGTGCCCTCCGACCGGGCAGCAGTAATTCCAAGAAATACTCTTATTTTCTTTTCTGCTGTAAGAGTGGCAAGTGCTTCGTTTTCAACGGAATTCCTGGGGCTGACAAGTTCTCCTCCTGCTTTCCTGCAGATTCTTTTGGCATTCTCAAAGTTTGCCTTTTTACTGGACGCAACCAGTAATTTTCCCGTCACGTCTTGGATTCCGGTGTTGACGGAAAAAGCTGAGGAGAGAAGGGAACAGGTCGAATGAGAACGGCAAAACACTTTATTTGTGATGGGCCGGTTGCCCCGAGCATTGCTTGGGAACGGTATCCAGGAAGTTTCTCGGCATCACTTCCTGTTTTAGAAAATTAAAATGGTGGAAGAAAAGACTATGGGAAGTCCATGTAAAGTCCACAGAAAGAAAGAAAGACTTTCATGATCACCGGACGTCTCAAGGTGCTTTACAGCCAATCAAGTACTTTTTGAAGTGCAGTCACTTTGTAATGTGGGAAACGCAGCGGCCAATTTGCACACAGCAAGCTCCCACAAACAGCAATGTGATGATGACCAGATCATCTCTTTTTATTGTAATGTTGATTGAGGGATAAATATTGGCCAGGACACTGCTCTTCTTCGAAATGGCCGTGGGATCTTTTACATGCACCTGAGAGTGTGGATGGGGCCTCAGTTTAACGTCTCATCCGAAAGACGGCACCTCTGACAGTGCGGCATCACCTCAGCACTGCACTGGAGTGTTGGCCTAGATTTTTGTGCACAAGTCTCCGAATGGGACTTGAACCCACAATCTTCTGACTCAGAGGCGAGTGTGTTCATCATCATCATCACCGTAGGTGGTCCCTTGCACGAGGATGACTTGCTTCCACAAGAGTTCACAGATGTTTCAATGAAGGACCCGATGTTCCAGTCCTGAACTCCAATTGAAGGGGTGGAAGATGCCTGTGCGTGGATTTTTTTAACGTGTGGTGACCATTGCACACCAGCCACCACACGGGCTTGACAGAGCTAGGTCTTGGTCCAGTGGCAAGGGTTAACCAGGACGACTGGAGACCTGCTCTGCTGCACGGACCTAGTATGGCAGTGTGGGCTGGCCTGTGCTGCCCCTGGGCCCTCGGCTCTTCTGGGCCCCGTACCCTCATTCACCACACCTCTGCCACGATCTCTCGCCGCTCCTCCGCCACAAACATTCGTCGCACCTCCGCCACGATCTCTCAGCGCTCCTCCGCCACAAAACATTTGATGTTCCTCCACCGTGATCTTCCGCCGCACCTCCTCACCAAACATTCGCCGCACCTCCGCCACGATCACCCATCGAATCTCAGCCTCGATCCCTCATCGCTCCTCCGCCTCGATCACGCGCCGCAACTCTGCCATGTCCTTCCCGCTCCTCCGCTGTACCTGGGCCCTGCCGATGCTCCTACCCACGCACCAAGCAGCGACCAGCGTCCTGATGACCTGCGACCCACTGAGCCACTGACGAACAGGCTCCAGAAACTTAGTCTTCCAATTGAGCTTCCAATTGCCGAACTTCTAAAGGTTTCTTTTAGATTAATACATAGAAACATAGAAACATAGAAAATAGGTGCAGGAGTAGGCCATTCAGCCCTTCTAGCCTGCACCGCCATTCAATGAGTTCATGGCTGAACATGAAACTTCAGTACCCCCTTCCTGCTTTCTCGCCATACCCCTTGATCCCCCGAGTAGTAAGGACTTCATCTAACTCCCTTTTGAATATATTTAGTGAATTGGCCTCAACTACTTTCTGTGGTAGAGAATTCCACAGGTTCACCACTCTCCGGGTGAAGAAGTTTCTCCTCATCTCGGTCCTAAATGGCTTACCCCTTATCCTTAGGCTGTGACCCTTGGTTCTGGACTTCCCCAACATTGGGAACATTCTTCCTGCATCTAACCTGTCTAAACCCGTCAGAATTTTAAATGTTTCTATGAGGTCCCCTCTCATTCTTCTGAACTCCAGTGAATACAAGCCCAGTTGATCCAGTCTTTCTTGATAGGTCAGTCCCACCATCCCGGGAATCAGTCTGGTGAATCTTCGCTGCACTCCCTCAATAGCAAGAATGTCCTTCCTCAAGTTAGGAGACCAAAACTGAACACAATACTCCAGGTGTGGCCTCACCAAGGCCCTGTACAACTGTAGCAACACCTCCCTGCCCCTGTACTCAAATCCCCTCGCTATGAAGGCCAACATGCCATTTGCTTTCTTAACCGCCTGCTGTACCTTCAATGACTGATGTACCATGACACCCAGGTCTCGTTGCACCTCCCCTTTTCCTAATCTGTCACCATTCAGATAATAGTCTGTCTCTCTGTTTTTACCACCAAAGTGGATAACCTCACATTTATCCACATTATACTTCATCTGCCATGCATTTGCCCACTCACCTAACCTATCCAAGTCGCTCTGCAGCCTCATAGCATCCTCCTCGCAGCTCACACTGCCACCCAACTTAGTGTCATCCGCAAATTTGGAGATACTACATTTAATCCCCTCGTCTAAATCATTAATGTACAATGTAAACAGCTGGGGCCCCAGCACAGAACCTTGCGGTACCCCACTAGTCACTGCCTGCCATTCTGAAAATTACCCATTTACTCCTACTCTTTGCTTCCTGTCTGACAACCAGTTCTCAATCCACGTCAGCACGCTACCCCCAATCCCATGTGCTTTAACTTTGCACATTAATCTCTTGTGTGGGACCTTGTCGAAAGCCTTCTGAAAGTCCAAATATACCACATCAACTGGTTCTCCCTTGTCCACTTTACTGGAAACATCCTCAAAAAATTCCAGAAGATTTGTCAAGCATGATTTCCCTTTCACAAATCCATGCTGACTTGGACCTATCATGTCACCATTTTCCAAATGCACTGCTATGACATCCTTAATAATTGATTCCATAATTTTACCCACTACTGAGGTCAGGCTGACCGGTCTATAATTCCCTGTTTTCTCTCTCCCTCCTTTTTTAAAAAGTGGGGTTACATTGGCTACCCTCCACTCGATAGGAACTGATCCAGAGTCAATGGAATGTTGGAAAATGACTGTCAATGCATCCACTATTTCCAAGGCCACCTCCTTAAGTACTCTGGGATGCAGTCCATCAGGCCCTGGGGATTTATCGGCCTTCAATCCCATCAATTTCCCCAACACAATTTCCCGACTAATAAAGATTTCCCTCAGTTCCTCCTCCTTACTAGACCCTCTGACCCCTTTTATATCCGGAAGGTTGTTGGTGTCCTCCTTAGTGAATACCAAACCAAAGTACTTGTTCAATTGGTCTGCCATTTCTTTGTTCCCCGTTATGACTTCTCCTGATTCTGACTGCAGGGGACCTACGTTTGTCTTTACTAACCTTTTTCTCTTTACATACCTATAGAAACTTTTGCAATCCGCCTTAATGTTCCCTGCAAGCTTCTTCTCGTACTCCATTTTCCCTGCCCTAATCAAACCCTTTGTCCTCCTCTGCTGAGTTCTAAATTTCTCCCAGTCCCCGGGTTCGCTGCTATTTCTGGCCAATTTGTATGCCACTTCCTTGGCTTTAATACTATCCCTGATTTCCCTTGATAGCCACGGTTGAGCCACCTTCCCTTTTTTATTTTTACGCCAGACAGGAATGTACAATTGTTGTAGTTCATCCATGCGGTCTCTAAATGTCTGCCATTGCCCATCCACAGTCAACCCCTTAAGTATCATTCGCCAATCTATCCTAGCCAATTTACGCCTCATACCTTCAAAGTTACCCTTCTTTAAGTTCATTAATGTACTGTTTCATGGAGGAGCTGTTCATTATTCTACAGCTACCAAGTCAGTGTACCTTGCTACAATTTCACAGTAATTTGACAACAAAGGAATTTGGCAGTGGGAAATGGACATGTCCTAGAATTTGAGGTTAAGGAATACTGGGTGGGTTTCATTTCCATTATCTCCCAATTCATTTGATCCTTTTTAGCCTTGCATCATCACTGAGTTATCTAACAAGCACCCGTCCCATTGTTTCATGTGCTGACTTGAATCAGGTCATGAGATGATGGATGTCTCTTTTTCTGGGATGTGCCTTGCCTGCGATCAACACATCCTCAGCGAGGGACAGGAACTTCCAATGTGCAAAGTAGAAGGGGGAGGGTGGGTCGGCGGAATTGTTCCCAAGACTCTGTGGCAAGGAAGCCCTACAAATCTCCGAGAGACCTGCGTTCCTCCAATTCTGACCTCGAGTATTTCCTTCACCCCCGCCTTCAGCTGCCGAAGCCCTATGCTCTGGAATTCCCTCCCAAAACTCCCTGCCTCTCTAGCTGTCTCTTTCCTCCTTCAAGACACTCCTTAAAACCTACCTCTTTGACCAAGCTTTGGTCACCTGACTATTATCTCCTTATGTAGCTCGGTGTCAAAGCCTTCTCTGATAATACTCCTGTGAAGCACCTTGGAACGTTTTACTATGTTAAAGGCGCTGTATAAATACAAGTTGTGTTTATTGTAGTTCGGCTCATGTGAGGATATTATTGAGTTAAAAGCAACCAAAAATGACTCTGCTTACCATTTCTAAGCTGAGAGTAAGCGTGCTGTAGGAGTTGAAGTTTCTCCTCCAATTGAGAGATCTGACTTCTGTCGCCTGCTGGACCTATAAAATGGGATCACATTTCCAAATCAGTTCTACAGTTACAACGTCTTCCCATAGAATTCCCATAAAGAAGGGAGATCAGGATCTTGTTCGGCTGTGTTGCTCCTACTAATCAAATAGTCTGCCAATTGTCCATGCTGTTCCCTCATCAAGAAGGACCACTTGGGTGATGATCTGAGCACAGTTCTGGCCACCACGTTACAGGAAAGGTGTGATTGCACTAGAGAGAGTGCAGAGGAGATTTACGAAGATGTTGAACTGGAGAATTTTAGCTATGAGGAAAGATTGGATAGTCTGGGCTTGTTTTCTTTGGAACAGAGGAGGCTGAGAGGAGATTTAATTGAGCTGTACAAAATTATGAGGGGCCTAGATAGAGTGGATAGGACGGACCTATTTCCCTGAGCATAGGGGTCAACAACCAGAGGGCCATAGATTTAGGATTTGGCCTCCTTCTATGCTGTAAAATGCCTAGAATTCTATGAACTCGGATAATTTTTTAAGTACTAGCTATCAGCGGGAAACCTTGTCCATCTTCAGCCCACAGTAAGAAAATTATCCCCATCTGTATATTGTGGAGGAATTCTATCATAACTTCTTTAAAAATAAGTCACAACCTTATAACTTCTTTAAAATCTCTACCTTTTAACTTCTTTAAAAATAGGACGGATTGGATTTGGCAATCCTAGCCACAGATGATTTCCAGCACTCAAGGACTGACCCTGAATAAGTTAATGTATTAACTTCTTTAAACAGGACAGTTGTTGAACTAAGCAGTCAGCTTGATTGGCCTAATCTGGATTGTTGATCATAAACAAATGGCAGCTGCCCTCTGGGTCACAGATAAGAAACCACACAATGAATACATGATTAGTTCAGTTGAATTAGAAACATTTAAGTACCTCACACAAACAAAACTAAAATCCTAAGATCATAAAGAATTTATTGGATAATCTTGTAAGAATGACACAACATAAAGAAAACATTTCAAGTGCCCAGCGCACAAACACATGACGTGCTCTTTAAACAGAATAGTAAACTCACAATAGCTATGTATTGATACAGAAGCTAGGAATGCAAGGCAGCAAGACGATAACTGATGATGATTAACTTGAGATCTTATGAAACAGGGCAAAAAAGAGTATAAATGATGAAAGGTCGGATGAGAAAGTTAGACACTCTTTAATGGGCAAAGGCACGTCTCGACTACGGAGCAAGGCAGAAGGCAACGTATATTTTGCTCTGTGGTCTCTTTACTTCTCGGGGATTGAAGTTAACTGCTACAGGTTTTACCTCTCCAGTCTGGGATTCTTTGGTCTGGCAACATCCCTGGTCCGGCATCATTCCCTGTGGAGGGGGGGGGGGGTCGCGACCCCTGTTGTGTCCTGGGGCTGGCTGCTCCTCTTCTCCCCACTGCCTCCAGTGTTTTCCTCCTCGGTCGGGTCTGCGTGGAGAGGGAGCGAGGAGCGTGGCGGCTGAATGATGCACTGAAGCGGGGCCTGAGAAATGCTCTGCAGTAGGCATCTGCGCCGCGCATGCGCAGAACACGGCTGGGTCGTTGTCAGCAGCGAAATGTTGTCAGCAGTACCCGGTAAGTCTCATCATCATCATATCATAGGCAGTCCCTCGGAGTCGAGGAAGACTTGCTTCCACTCCTGAAGTGAGTTCCTTGGTGGCTGAACCGTCCAATACGAGAGCCACGGACTCTGTCACAGGTGGGACAGATAGTCGTTGAGGGGAGCGGTGGGTGGGACTGGTTTGCCGCACGCTCTTTCTGCTGCCTGCGCTTGATTTCTACATGCTCTGCCAGCGGTAAGTCTAGGGTACTGCTGACAATGCCAGGGCCGGCGTGACCTCCTGTGGTCCGGAAAATTCTCTGGTCCGGCAGCGGTCAGGTTCCTAGGGTGCCAGACTGGAGAGGTACAACCTGTACCTTGATAATTGATGGATATCCTGCTTAAACAATTTTAAGAACTGTAATACTGTAATAGTGTAACGAAGTTTAGATTTGAAAGTAAGATTCTCTACCAGAAATAAGATTTTATTTTTCACCTTTCTTGGAACTGCTAACGTTGCGATTGACTGACTCACCAACTGTAAATTGCAAAGGGGGTTCTTCAAATAAATCTCTGTATATTTTTGAATTGTCTCTCATAGTATCAATAACTCGCGAACCATATCTCAAGTACACTCTTTTGGTGATGAGGTACATTACTGAGCAGAGATCCCCTTACAATAGCCGGGATAATTACAATCTGGCTAAAACTTACTAAAAAGTGCTATCTGGACGACGGTAACATTCGCGGGTTGTTCCCGAGGCAAGATACTCCCAACAGAACCAAGCTGATCTTCCCCAGGAGCATTTCCTGTGTCCAATATACCGAAAGATGACCTCACCTTCATTTCCTGTATCCCCCTTCTCCCCTTTTGGCCCAACTGGTCCAGACATCCCGGGAAAACCTGGCATGCCTCGAGGTCCTGGAAAACCTATTTTGGGGTCAAACCACAACCATTTTAAACTGTACATGAAGCTGAACCCCATGAATTGTATTTCAAACCCTAAAGATTAAAATGATGCATCCGTTTTGAAAGAAAGAATGTTGACATAAGGCAACTGTGAGATCATTCTCCATTACTCGAGGAGGGAGGGCAGAAATTCCAGAGTTTAGGGCTTAGAAAGCTGAAGGAATGGTGGGGCAAAGGAAGTGGGGGATGTGCAAGAGACAAGAGTTTGAACACGATTTGAATACTAGTATGAGAATGTTGAAATCGAGGCTTTGCTGGACCGGGAATCAATGTAGGTCAGCGAGCACAGGGCTGATGGATGAACGGGACTAGGTGCGAGTTAGGATACAAGTAGCAGAGTTTTAGACGAGCTTAATTTTATGGAGGGTGCAAGGTGGGAGGCCGGCCCAGAGAACATTGGAAGAGTCAAGTCTAGAGGTAACTGAGGCCTGGATGGGAGTTTCAACTGAGGCAGGGGTGAAGATGGCTTAAAATAGAGAAGTTGGAAGTCGGCGGTCTTTGTGGAGAGGACACGGGGTCAGAGGCTCAGCTCGGGGTCACATTGGAAGCCGAGATTGCGAACAGTTTGGTTCAGCCCGAGACAGTTACCTGAGAGGGGATGGAATCGGTGGCTAGGGAACGGAGTTTGAGGCAGGGCCGAAGAAAATGGCTTCGGTCTTTCCAGTGTCAGCTGTGACTTAGTGGGTAGCACACTCGCCTCTGAGTCAGAAGGTTGTGGGTCCAGGGAATTGAGCCCCAAAAACCTAGGCTGATACTCCCAGTGCGGTGCTGAGGGAGCGCTGCACTGTCGGAGGTGCCGTCTTTTGGATGAGACGTGAAACTGAGGTCCCGTCTGTTATCTCAAGTGGACATAAAAGATCCCACGGCACTATTTTGAAAAAGAGCAGGGGAGTTCTCCCCGGTGTCCTGGCCAATATTTATCCCTCAATCAACATGATACAAAAACCCCCAGATTATCTGGTCATTATCACATTGCTGTTTGTGGGAGCTTGCTGTGTGCAAACTGACTGCTGCGTTTCCCACATTATAACACTGACCGCACTCCAAAAGTACTTCATTGGCTGTAAAGCGCTTTGAGACGGCCGTAGGTCATGAAAGGCGTTATATAAATGCAAGTCTGTCTTTCTTTAATTGGAGGAAATTTCGGCTCATCCAAGACTGGATATCAGACAAGCAGTCTGACAAGACAGAGGCAGTGAAGGGGTCGAGAGAGGTGGTGGTGGCGTAGAGGTGGGTTCCATCAGCGTATGTGTGAGACCCGACATCATGTCTTCAGATGATGTCTCCGAGGAGCAGGACGAAGATGAGGAACAGAAGGAGCCCAAACAACAACCTGAGCTGAAGGGGTCATCTTATGAAGGCAGGTTGGGCCTGTATTCATTGAAGTTTAGAAGAATGAGAGGCGATCTTATTGAAATGTATAAGATTATGAGGAGGCTTGACAGGGTAGATGCAGAGAGGATGTTTCCCCTCGCGGGGGAATCTAGAACTAGGGGGCATAGTTTCAGAATAAGGGGTTGCCAATTTAAAGCAGAGATAAGGAGGAATTTCTTCTCTCAGAGGGTCATGAATCTTTGAAATTTTCTGCCCTACAGAGCTGTGGAGGCTGGGTCATTGAATATATTTAAGGTGGAGATAGACAGATTTTTGAACGATAAGTCAAGGGTTATGAAGAGTGGGCAGGGGAGTAGAGTTGAGACCAAGATCAGATCAGCCATGATCTTATTGAATGGAGGAGCAGGCTCGAGGGGAGGGGCTAAATGGCCGACTCCTGCTCCTATTTCTTATGTTCTTATGTTCTCGTGTAACAAGCGGACAATCAACAGGTCAGGTTAATGTCCAGGTTTCAAAGAACAAAATCAACCTTATCACTCTGCTGCTGCTGAAACACAGTGTGTGTCTAACCACATGACTATATATTAAAAAGAAGACTTGCATTTATATAACGTATCATGTGTCATAAAGCGCTTTTCAGACAATTTTGAAATGCTGTCATTGTTCTTAATGGAGGAAAGACATCAGGCATTTCCCCACAGACAGCAATGTTTATTTTTACCAACATTGGTTGAGGGTAAATATTGACCAACAATGCTGAAGCAGGTTATCTGGTCATGATCACACTGCTGGTTGTGGGATCTTGTTGTGCACAAATTGACCTGCTGCATGTTTCCTACATTACAACAGCAACTGCACTTCAAAAAAAAAAGTACTTAATTATCTGTAAAGAGCTGAGGGATGCCCTGAGGTTGTGAAAGGGTCTATAGAATTGCACGTCATTTCTTAACGAACCAACGGCTGGAATTTCGGGTCGTTTGCGACGCGGGTTTTCGCCGGATTTTGACACTCCGCGGCGCAAAATGGGGCGGTGAGCTGTTTTTCGCTCGGGTCGTGATCCTCGGCTCGGTTTTTGCGGTGACATTTAGAAGCAGCGCCGGGGAGAGCTGCGCCGGGTGTACAACGGCTCGCATTGCCACACCGCTGCCAGTTTTGGCAATCACCTGTCCCGTACGCCGCGAAACGCGCCCACACAGCGGTGCATCCCTGCCTGCGATGATGAAGTGCATAAACTATCAAAAAAAGGTAAGTTCTAGTTGTTATTTTGTTATATTTTTTCAGCGATTTGTGTTGTAAGCGTTTTGGCACTGTTTTTGGCATTTTTTTTGGAATTTTTCTCCCCCCTTCCCAAAGCCTCTCTCTGAGCGTTCCTGGCCTCACACTAAAGTTGGCGAGGTTCCCGTTTTTCTGGCCCGAAAGGAGTACAACGCCTCCCTTTGCGCTGTGCGCAGAGCCCAAATGACGAAGGTTTTGCAATTAATCGGCAACGTTAATTTGATCGTAATTTTCCCGCCCGCCTCCGTTTTCGCCCCGAAAACGGAGAAGCTAAAATTTCAGCCCATGCATGTGTTTGTCCCAGGACCAACCTGGTGGAAGCCACGCAAACAAGTCACGGGGAAATTTGGGAATGGAATGAAAAATTCACCCATTGGAGATAAGTAAGCTACTGTGTCCAAAGATCGCCTGACCGACCTGCTGTTGGCAGCAACTTCCCAAACCCCATGTCCCTCTGAGGCCACTTTTACCGTCTGTTTTTTACGGACCGTTTTTCCATAAAGTTCTCATCCTACCTGGATGTCCTGATTCCCCTTTTACACCGTCTCTTCCGCTCACACCACGCAATCCCGGCATTCCCGGAAATCCTCGACAAGCGCCGCACTCGCTGGGCATCTCACCGGTCCCCCCTTGTCCACGCGACACCGTCAGTATCGCTGTCACCACGGCGACTACGACCAGTGACCGAAGAGGGAACATTGTCCTCCTTTCAGATTTTCCACGAGCTCCGAACGGAAAAAATCCTGGCTGGGAATTGAGAAATTTCAGATCTCCTCTGGGTTGAAATGAGAAGATAAGCAGATTCGCGGAATAAATAATCACGATATTTACTCGGGTTAATGGATGGCAAAAATAAATATTATCCGGTTAATGATCAATAAAGGGTCCTTTTCTGGTAATAAACCACATTTATGACCTTGTAAAGAGGAGATAGTGAAGGCTTGTATTCAGTTAGATATATGCTGACTAGATTTATGTTGCAATTCACTGGGCAATTGCAGTGAGATATATAATAAGTGCAGGTTGTATGGTTGAGGATTCAGGGATTAAGCTTCGGTATTGGTTAAAAATGTAGAGGAACAGAGGGACCTTGGAGTGCATGTCCACAGATCCCTGAAGGTAGCAGGCCAGGTAGATATGGTGGTTTAGAAGACATACAGAATACTTTTCTTTATTGGCCGAGGCATAGAATAGAAGAGCAGGGAGGTTATGTCAGAACTGCATAAAACATTAGTTAGGCCACAGCTGGAGTACTGCGTGCAGTTCTGGTCACCACATTACAGGAAGATGTGATTGCACTAGAGCGGGTACAGAGGAGATTACAAGGATGTTTCCTGGACTGGAGAATTGTAGCTGTGAGGAAAGATTGGACAGACTGGGGTTGTTTTCTTTGGAACAGAAGAGGCCGAGTGGAGACTTAATTGAGGTGTATAAAATTATGAGGGGCCTAGATAGAGTGGATAGGAAGGGCCTATTTCCCTTAGCAAAGGGGTCAACAACCAGGGGGTATAGATTTAAGTAATTGGTAGAAGGTTTAGAGAGGATTTGAGAGGAAATGTTTTCACCCAGAGGGTGGTGGGGGTCTGGAACTCACTGCCTGAAAGGATGGTAGAGGCAGAAACCCTCTCATATTTAAAAAGAACTTGGATATGCACTGGGCACAGACCAAGAACTGGAAAGTAGGATTAGGCTGGATCGCTCTTTGCTGGCCGATGTCTTGAATAAAGAGTCAGACTAGATACTGCAAGCTCAAAGTAAGGTGTGACCGCAGTCCTTTATTACAGATCTCGGAGAGCCTCTCCAGCCTGTGAGGCCTCCTTATATACAGGTGCTCCCAAGGGATTGTGGGATCCCTTGGGACTCCAGGGGATAAGCCCTCTGGTGGTTAGTCATGGTATTTACAGGTTTACATACATAACAACACTTCCCCCCCCCCCCCCCACCAAAGTCAATCGTGTAACTATTTACAATATGAGTCCAGCTGGGGCCTTCCTTTCCCTGGTTGATCGTCTCGGTGCAAATGCTGGTGGTGAGTCGTTTGTTGGGCCTTCGCTGGATTGCTGCGCAACTGGCCTTGCTGGGCTGCTGCGGGTGATGGGTTCTGCTTCGTGGTCAACCGCTGGGTCAGTTGCCACTTGTGTGTGTGTTGGGGGGTCAAAAAAGGTAGAGTCTATTGTGGGTTGTTCTGGATAGTCCGTAGATCTGAGTTTGGTTTGGTCCAAGTGTTTCCTGCAGGTGAGTCCATTTGAGAGTTTGACTACAAACACCCTACTCCCCTCTTTGGCCAAAACGGTGCCAGCAAGCCACTTGGAACCTTGTCCATAGTTTAACACAAATACAGGATCATTTATTTCAATTTCGCGTGACACATTTGCGCGATCATGATATGTATTCTGTTGAAGCCGCCTGCTCTCTACCTGTTCATGTCGATCAAGGTGGACTAACGTGAGCCTTGTCTTAAGTGCCCTTTTCATGAGCAGTTCAGCGGGAGGAACCCCAGTGAGCGAATGGGGTCTTGTGCGATAACTAAGCAGGACTCGGGATAAGCAAGTCTGCAGCGAGCCTTCAGTTACCCTTTTCAAGTTCTGCTTGATTGTTTGAACTGCTGGTTCTGCCTGACCATTGGACGCTGGTTTAAACGGGGCAGATGTGACATGTTTGATCCCATTGCGGGTCATGAACTCCTTGAATTCGGCACTGGTAATGCATGGCCCATTGTCACTCACAAGGCCATCAGGCAGGCCGTGCGTGGCAATCATGGCCCGTAGGCTTTCAATGGTGGCAGCGGACGTGCTTGCCGACATTATCACACATTCAATCCATTTGGAGTACGCATCTACAACCACTAAAAACATTTTTCCCAAGAATGGGCCTGCATAGTTGACATGGACCCTGGACCACGGTTTGGAGGGCCAAGACCATAAACTTAGTGGCGCCTCCCTGGGTGCATTGCTTAACTGTGAACATTATTACATTTGTGCACGCAGGACTCTAAGTCTGCATCGATACTGGGCCACCACACGTGGGATCTGGTTATTGCTTTCATCATTGCGATGCCTGGGTGGGTGCTGTGGAGATCACTGATGAAGGTGTCCCTGCCCTTTTTTGGCACCACTACCCGATTACCCTATAGGAGGCAGTCTGCCTGTATAGACAGTTCATCGTTGCGCCGCTGGTACGGCTTTATTTCTTCCTGTCTCTCTAACGGGACACTAGACCAGCTCCCGTGGAGCACACAGTTTTTTACTAAGGACAGTAAGGAGTCCTGGCTCGTCCAGGTTCTAATCTGTCGAGCGGTAACAGGTGATTACTCACTCTCGAATGCTTCCATTACCATAACTAAATCTGCGGGCTGTGCCATCTCCACCCCTGTAGTGGGCAATGGCAGCCTACTGAGAGCATCGGCACAGTTTTGTGTGCCTGGCCTGTGGCAGATGGCGTAGTTGTATGCGGACAACATGAGCACCCATCTCTGGATGCGGACTGATGCATTCGTATTTATCCCCTTACTTTCAGAGAAGCGGGACATGAGCGGCTTATGGTCAGTTTCCAATTCAAATTTGAGCCCGAACAGATATTGATGCATTTTCTTTACCCCGTAAACATACGCTAACGCTTCTTTTTCGATCATACTGTAGGCCCTCTCAACCTTAGACAGACTTCTGGATGCATAAGCAACTGGTTGCAATTTCCCTAATTCATTAGCTTGTTGCAATACACACCCGACCCCATACGACGACGCAGCACATGCTAGTACCAAACGCTTACATTGATCGTACAACACAAGCAATTTGTTTGAACATAACAGCTTCCTAGCTTTCTTAAAGGTATTTTCTTGGCTTTTACCCCATACCCATTCATCTCCTTTACACAGTAAAAAGTGCAGGGGTTCTAACAATGTGCTAAGACCCGGTAAGAAGTTACCAAAATAGTTCAGGAGTCCTAGAAACGACCGCAGCTCCGTCACGTTCTGTGGTCTCGGTGCGTTCTCGATTGCCTCTGTCTTCGAATCGGTGGGCCTGATGCCGTCCGCCGCGATTCTTCTCCCCAGGAACTCCACTTCAGGTACCAGGAAAACGTACATCGAGCTTTTTAGCCTGAGCCCCACACGATTAAGCCGACTAAGAACCTCCTCCAGGTTCTGCAGGTGCTCAACGGTAACCAAGATGTTGTCCTGGAAGACCATGGTGCACGGGACCGACTTCAGCAAGCTTTCCATGTTTCTCTGGAATATCGCCGCGGCCGATCGAATCCCAAACGGGCATCTGTTGTAAATGAGGAGACCTTTGTGCGTGTTGATGCAGGTGAGGCCTTTCGATGATTCCTCCAACTACTGCATCATGTAGGCTGAGGTCAGGTCCAGCTTCGTGAACGTTTTCACTCCCGCCTGTTTCGCAAATAGGTCATCTGCCTTCGGTAGCGGGTATTGATCCTGCAGCGAGAAACGATTGATAGTTACTTTGTATTCACCACAGATTCTGACGGTGCCGTCTCCCTTGAGGACTGGAACAATCGGACTGGCCCACTCATTGAATTCGATCGGCGAAATGATGCGCTCTCATTGCAGCCTGGCCCGCTAAGATTTCCAGCATTTTCTAATTATCTCCTTCTGTGGTTCGGTGTCAAATTTTGTCTGATATCGCTCCGGTGAAGCGGCTTGGGACGTTTTACTATGTTACAGGCGCTACATAAATGCAAGGGGATCTCATAGAATAACATTCTGACGGGATTGGACAGGTTAGATGCAGGAAGAATGTTCCCGATGTTGCGGAAGTCCAGATCCAGGGGTCACAGTCTAAGGGTAAGGGGTAAGCCATTTAGGACAGAGATGAGGAGAAACTTCTTTACTCAGAGAATTGTGAACCTGTGGAATTCTCTGCCACAGAAAGTTGTTGAGGCCAATTCACTAAATATATTCAAAAGGGAGTTAGATGTGGCTCGTACGGCTAAAGGGATCAAGGGGTATGGAGAGAAAGCAGGAATGGGGTACTGAAGTTGCATGATCAGCCATGATCATATTGAATGGTGGTGCAGGCTCAAAGGGCTGAATGGCCTACTCCTGCACCTATTTTCTATGTTTCTATGTTTCTATCTCCACCCTCTCTCTCATCATGTAAGGTACCGCTCTCGCCTTGTGATGGATGGGTTGCGCCCCTGGAATCAAATGGATCTTCACTTTTGCTCCTTGGAACTTCCCGATGTATTCAACATTCAGGAAGGATAGAATAAAAGGAAAAGGAGGTGGGGTAGCATTGCTGGTTAATTAGGAGATTAATGCAATAGTTAGGAAAGACATTAGCTTGGATGATGTGGAATCTATATGGGTAGAGCTGCAGAACACCATAGGGCAAAAAACGTTAGTGGGAGTTGTGTACAGACCTCCAAACAGTAGTAGTGATGTTGGGGAGGGCATCAAACAGGAAATTAGGGGTGCATGCAATAAAGGTGCAGCAGTTATAATAGGTGACTTTAATATGCACATAGATTGGGCTAGCCAAACTGGAAGCAATACGGTGGAGGAGGATCTCCTGGAGTGCATAAGGGATGGTTTTCTAGACCAATATGTCGAGGAACCAACTAGGGGGGAGGCCATCTTAGACTGGGTGTTGTGTAATGAGAGAGGATTAATTAGCAATCTCATTGTGCGAGACCCCTTGGGGAAAAGTGACCATAATATGGTGGAATTCTGCATTAGGATGGAGAATGATACAGTTAATTCAGAGACCATGGTCCAGAACTTAAAGAAGGGTAACTTTGAAGGTATGAGGCGTGAATTGGCTAGGATAGATTGGCGAATGATACTTAAGGGGTTGACTGTGGATGGGCAATGGCAGACATTTAGAGACCGCATGGATGAATTACAACAATTGTACATTCCTGTCTGGCGTAAAAATAAAAAAGGGAAGGTGGCTCAACCGTGGCTATCTAGGGAAATCAGGGATAGTATTAAAGCCATGGAAGTGGCATACAAATTGGCCAGAAATAGCAGCGAACCTGGGGACTGGGAGAAATTTAGAACTCAGCAGAGGAGGACAAAGGGTTTGATTAGGGCAGGGAAAATGGAGTACGAGAAGAAGCTTGCAGGGAACATTAAGGCGGATTGCAAAAGTTTCTATAGATATGTAAAGAGAAAAAGGTTAGTAAAGACAAACGTAGGTCCCCTGCAGTCAGAATCAGGGGAAGTCATAACGGGGAACAAAGAAATGGCAGACCAATTGAACAAGTACTTTGGTTCAGTATTCACTAAGGAGGACACAAACAACCTTCTGGATATAAAAGGGGTCAGAGGGTCTAGTAAGGAGGAGGAACTGAGGGAAATCTTTATTAGTCGGGAAATTGTGTTGGGGAAATTGATGGGATTGAAGGCCAATAAATCCCCAGGGCCTGATGGACTGCATCCCAGAGTACTTAAGGAGGTGGCCTTGGAAATAGCGGATGCATTGACAGTCATTTTCCAACATTCCATTGACTCTGGATCAGTTCCTATCGAGTGGAGGGTAGCCAATGTAACCCCACTTTTTAAAAAAGGAGGGAGAGAGAAAACAGGGAATTATAGACCGGTCAGCCTGACATCGGTAGTGGGTAAAATGATGGAATCAATTATAAAGGATGTCATAGCAGCGCATTTGGAAAATGGTGACATGATAGGTCCAAGTCAGCATGGATTTGTGAAAGGGAAATCATGCTTGACAAATCTTCTGGAATTTTTTGAGGATGTTTCCAGTAAAGTGGACAAAGGAGAACCAGTTGATGTGGTATATTTGGACTTTCAGAAGGCTTTCGACAAGGTCCCACACAAGAGATTAATGTGCAAAGTTAAAGCACATGGGATTGGGGGTAGTGTGCTGACGTGGATTGAGAACTGGTTGTCAGACAGGAAGCAAAGAGTAGGAGTAAATGGGTACTTTTCAGAATGGCAGGCAGTGACTAGTGGGGTACCGCAAGGTTCTGTGCTGGGGCCCCAGCTGTTTACATTGTACATTAATGATTTAGACGAGGGGATTAAATGTAGTATCTCCAAATTTGCGGATGACACTAAGTTGGGTGGCAGTGTGAGCTGCGAGGAGGATGCTATGAGGCTGCAGAGTGACTTGGATAGATTAGGTGAGTGGACAAATGCATGGCAGATGAAGTATAATGTGGATAAATGTGAGGTTATCCACTTTGGTGGTAAAAACAGAGAGACAGACTATTATCTGAATGGTGACAGATTAGGAAAAGGGAAGGTGCAACGAGACCTGGGTGTCATGGTACATCAGTCATTGAAGGTTGGCATGCAGGTACAGCAGGTGGTTAAGAAAGCAAATGGCATGTTGGCCTTCATAGCGAGGGGATTTGAGTACAGGGGCAGGGAGGTGTTGCTACAGTTGTACAGGGCCTTGGTGAGGCCACACCTGGAGTATTGTGTACAGTTTTGGTCTCCTAACTTGAGGAAGGACATTCTTGCTATTGAGGGAGTGCAGCGAAGATTCACCAGAATGATTCCCGGGATGGTGGGACTGACCTATCAAGAAAGACTGGATCAACTGGGCTTGTATTCACTGGAGTTCAGAAGAATGAGAGGGGACCTCATAGAAACGTTTAAAATTCTGATGGGTTTAGACAGGTTAGATGCAGGAAGAATGTCCCCGATGTTGGGGAAGTCCAGAACCAGGGGTCACAGTCTAAGGATAAGGGGTAAGCCATTTAGGACCGAGATGAGGAGAAACTTCTTCACCCAGAGAGTGGTGAACCTGTGGAATTCTCTACCACAGAAAGTAGTTGAGGCCAATTCACTAAATATATTCAAAAGGGAGTTAGATGTAGTCCTTACTACTAGGGGGATCAAGGGGTATGGCGAGAAAGCAGGAATGGGGTACTGAAGTTGCATGTTCAGCCATGAACTCATTGAATGGCGGTGCAGGCTAGAAGGGCCGAATGGCCTGCTCCTGCACCTAGTTTCTATGTTTCTATGATGCCTGGTTCGAACAGTGAGTGGAACTTGGGCACATGAAGTGTCGTCGACATAAAACCTGCTCCTCCAGCAAAACCCACAGACAAGTGTACAACTCATCGTACGACTTGTCTGTGGGTTTCGCTGGAGCAAGCAGCTTTTTCATGAGGCCATACGTTGGTGCCCCGCAAACGGTGAGGAGGATCACCCTTCGTTTGGCAGCGTTCGCTTCTCCTTCCAGCTCGTCGGCTATGAAGTATTGGTCGAGTCGCTCCACGAAGGTTTCCCAATCATCTCCCTCCGAAAATTTCTCCAAGCTGCCCACAGTTCTCTGCATTGTTGCGGTGGGGTTCGTCATCTGTATCTCATCGCCAGTTGTTATGTCTTGGATGAAGAGTCAGACTAGATACTACAAGCTCCAAGTACAGTGTGACCATAGTCCTTTATTACAGATCTCAGAGTGCCTCTCCAGCCTGTGAGGCCTCCTTATATACAGGTGCTCCCAAGGGATTGTGGGATGCCTTGGAACTCCAGGGGATAAACCCTCTGGTGGTTAGACATGGTATTTACAGGTTTACATACATAATAGATATGATAGGCCGAAATGGCCTCCGTGCTGTAAATTTCTATGATTCTATAAATTATGTTTTGTGGCATGGTCTGAATCAGTTTGCTTGCAGCACTTCTTGGAAGTAATGTCTCCCACCCACCACTCCCAGCCGTCCCAACCTCATGTGTTCTAATCTAAAGGATATATCTTACCGTGTTACTTGACAAACACACCGTGAAAGACAGTGTCATCTCTTTTGGCTCTCCAATCTCTCCTGCCTTCCCCCCTATCACAGACCTTCCCTTTCGTTCTTCCCTCCCCTCCCCCTTTCACTGCCGCTACACTTCTTTAAAAACCTGTTACCGCTCTAACTTTTTCCAGTTCTGACGAAGGATCATCGACCCGAAACGTTAACTCTGTTTCTCTCCCCACAGATGTTGCCTGACCCGCTGAGTGTTTCCAGCATTTTCTGTTTTTATTTCAGATTCCAGCATCCGCAGTATTTTGTTTTTGTATAGCTGAAAGACATGGTGTCAGTGGGCAGCACTCTCGCCTCTGAGTCAGAAGGTTGTGGGTTCAAGTCCCACCCTCGAGATGTGAGCACAAAAATCTCGGCTGACACTCCAGTGCAGTGCTGAGGGAGTGCTGCACTGTCGGAGGTGCCGTCTTTCGGATGAGACGTTAAACCGAGGCCCAGTCTGCCCTCTCAGGTGGACGTAAAAAATCCCACGCCGCTATTTCGAAGAAGAGCAGGGGGAGTTCTCCCCGGTGAGAACTAAGATAGTCGCTAATGAATCCAATGGGAAAGTTAGAATAAGCATCTTTACCCAGAGAGTGGTGAGAATGTGGAACTCGCTGCCACAGGGAGTGATGGAGGCAAATAGTATCGATGCATTTAAGAGGAAGCTGGATAAACACATGAGGGAGAAAGGAATAGAAGGATATGCTGATCGGGTTAGCTGAAGCAGGGTTGAAGGAGGCTTGTGTAGAGCAGAAACACCGACACAGACCTGTTGGGCCAAATGGCTTGTTTCTCTGCTGTTCGTACTGGGGCAGAATTTTCAGTCGATACGACAGTGTACTCTCAGCGTGTGCACTAAATCCCAAACTTGCGATCTGTCAAGTCCCAACTGTCAGATCCTCATTGCTGGCGAGAAGTTGGGCTAATCGCCCCCCTACTGCGCAGCAATTATGCTGGAAAAGCTCACAGCTGGCGCAAACAGGCGCAGGAGCCTGTTTCTTAAAATTCATTCGTTCACGGGATGTGGGCGGCGCTGGCAAGGCCGGCATTTAGAAACATAGAAACATAGAAACATAGAAAATAGGTGCAGGAGTAGGCCATTCGGCCCTTCGAGCCTGCACCACCATTCAATATGATCATGGTTGATCATGCAACTTCAGTACCCCACCCCTGCCTTCTCTCCATACCCCCTGATCCCTTTAGCCGTAAGGGCCACATCTAACTCCCTTTTGAATATATCTAACGAACTGGCCTCAACAACTTTCTGTGGTAGAGAATTCCATAGGTTCACAATTCTCTGGGTGAAAAAGTTTCTCCTCATCTCGGTCCTATATGGTTTATCCCTTATCCTTAGACTATGACCCCTGGTTCTGGACTTCCCCAACATCAGGAACATTCTTCCTGGATCTAACCTATCCAATCCCATCAGAATTTTATATGCTTCTCTGAGATCCCCTCATTCTTCTAAATCCAGTGAATATAAGCCTAGTCAATCCAGTCTTTCTTCATATGTCAGTCCTGCCATCCCGGGAATCAGTCTGGTGAAACTTTGCTGCACTCCCTCAATAGCCCCTCCCTAATTTTTTTTTTTTTTAAATTCGTAGCCAATCGTTCCAATTCTTTGTCAAATCACAAACGCCAGAGGTCACCTTGCACACATCAAGGATCACTCTGCGCCAATGCTCTTAGCCAAAAGGCCTGGAGCCATTGCACCGTTCCTGGAAGTACTGCAACACCAGGTTCGTGCCATGGAGGTGGATGGGTCAGGTCACCCACACACCTCCGTGGAGGTGGATGGGTCAAGCCACCCCACCCACCTCCTATTTCCAAAAAGCAAGCATATACCTTCCTGATCCAGGGAGAACCACTTTGGGGTCATGGTGGTTACTCCCCTGTCAGGTCAGTTACGCATGATCTTAGCCAAAAGGCCGAGAAGCGATAGCCCCTCCCTAATTGCCCTTGGGAAGGTGGTGGTGAGCCGCCATTTCAGAGGGGCATTTAAGAGTCACCCACATTGCTGTGTGTCTGGAGTCACATATAGGCCAGACCGGGTAAGGATGGCAGATTTCCCTCCCTAAAGGACATTCGTGAACCAGATGTGTTTTTTACGACATTCCCATAGTTTCATGGTGACCGCTACTGATACTGGCTTTTTTTATTTTCCGGATTTATTTTAATGAACTGAATTTAAATTCCCCAGCTGCCCTGGTGCGATTTGAACTCGTGTCTCTGGCCTCTCGAATACTCGCCCAGTAACATGACTACTATGCCACCGTGCCCCACACAGCATAAGGGGAGGGATTGGGGGGGGGAGGAGAAAAATGTCTAAATAATTAAAAACAAGCACATAAAAGTGCCATGTGTCAACCTAGCAGGCAGCTGTGAAGACTCGGTTTGAGTGATGAGATGTTTGAGTCTTTTTTTAATCTTGCAGAGTCTGACAGTAAATAACAAGTACTTCCTGTGCTTTTTAATGGCAAGTACCGCACTTGTCAAATAAATATTCACACCGTTAAATTTTAAATTTGATCGATGTCGGGCATCGGAGATTTGGGTTTCTGACCAGTGACAGGAGCAGCAACCCGCGTGATCCCGGGTACGCTTGCGCACAAATGTCGCGCTCCCCTCCCCCCCTCCCCCACCACCCCCCGCCATCCATGGGCCACTGCGCTGCGCGCAACTCTGCCACGTTTCGGAGCAAGTTTTCGCTTGGGGCCAGGCACCGGGTTAGTGTGGAGTTCATCGGGAGGTCGACGACGCGAACCTTAGCTCCGCCGCCGACCACAATCTCACGGCCATCATCGAAAAATCATAGAAATTTATGGCACGGAAGGGGGCCATTTCGGCCCATCGTGTCCGCGCCAGCCGACCCAGCCTAATCCCACTTTCCCACTCTGGGTCCGTAGCCCTGTAGGTTATGGCACTTCGAGTGCACATCCAGATACTTTTTAAATGTGGTGAGGGTTTCTGCCTCTACCACCCTTTCAGGCAGTGAGTTCCAGACTCCCACCACCCTCTGGGTGAAAACATTTCCCCTCAAATCCCCTCTAAACCTTCTACCAATTACTTTAAATCTATGGCAACTGGTTGTTGACCCCTCTGCTGAGGGAAATAGGCCCTTTCTATCCACTCTATCTAGGTCCCTCATAATTTTACACACCTCAATAAGGTCTCCCCTCAGCCTCCTCTGTTCCAAAGAAAACAACCCCAACCTATCCAATCCTTCCTCATAGCTAAAATTCTCCAGTCCCGGCAACATCCTCGGAAACCTCCTCTGTACCCTCTCTAGTGCAATCACATCTTTCCTGTAATGTGGTGACCAGAACTGCACGCAGTACTCTAGCTGTGGCCTATCTATGCAGCAGTATTAAAGCTAATGGTTTAACGATGGATTTTGTTGTCGTGTCTGTTGGCCCATCATGGCAGAGGGTGTTTAGCAATACAGGTTGAATCTCTCTGGTCCGGGACTTTCTAGTCCGGAAACATCCGTGGTTCGGCATTAGTTTGCGGAGCTGCCGCATATCAGTTTCCCGCCAAGTTTGTTTACGTCTGGTCGGCAGTCCTGGCTCTCAGTAGCCTGTGGTATTTTTTAGCACAAGAAGATAGCCCAGGAGAGCGGTGAGCAGCACTCTACAGGTTCCAGTAACCTATGTAAGGGGTGGTTTGCAGGGGGTCAGCTTTCCCTTCTGACCATATATGAGCGGTTCCGAATCGCTCCCACACCCTTGGTTCTAGACACTGGAATTATGAAGGGACTGTGACAGACTTGGACAGACAATCGGTTTCAAGGTAGGAAGCAGGTATTGCTTTATTGTGTTTACAAAGAAGTAAAAGGCACACCTTTAATAACACACACAGACCAATACACACTGAGGGGTACAACACATTGAATAAATTGTCCAATTACAGTCTGTGGGGAAAAGAATACAGCTTAAACTCTAAATGGGGTAAAAAGGCGAATGCAGATACAATGCAGTCCCTGACGACTACGTGTGCAGGAAGTGTATCCACCTCCAGCTCCTGACTGTCCACGTTGCGGAGTTGGAGCTGAGGGTGGATTCACTCTGGAGCATCCACGATGCTGAGAATGATGTGAGTATCACGTGTAACGAGTTGGTCTTACCGCAGGGAAAGGGTCCACAGCCAGATAGGGAATGGAAGACCAGCAGGAAGAGTAGTGCAAGAAAGGTAGTGCAGGGGTCCCCTGTGGTCATCCCCCTGCAAAACAGATACACTGCTTTGAGTACTGTTGAGGGGGATGACTCATCAGGGGAGGGCAGCAGCAGCCAAGTTCATGGCACCGTGGCTGGCTCTGTTGCACAAGAGGGCAGGAAAAAGAGTGGGAGAGCAATAGTGATAGGGGATTCAATGGTGAGGGGAATAGATAGGCGTTTCTGCGGCCGCGACCGAGACTCCAGGATGGTATGTTGCCTCCCTGGTGCAAGGGTCAAGGATGTCTCGGAGCGGGTGCAGGACATTCTGAAATGGGAGGGAGAACAGCCAGTTGTCGTGGTGCACATTGGTACCAACGACATAGGTAAAAAAAGGGGTGAGGTCCTACGAAACGAATTTAAGGAGCTAGGAGCTAAATTAAAAAGTAGGACCTCAAAAGTAGTAATCTCGGGATTGCTACCAGTGCCACGTGATAGTCAGAGTAGGAATCGCAGGATAGCGCAGATGAATACGTGGCTTGAGCAGTGGTGCAGCAATGAGGGATTCAAATTCCTGGGGCATTGGGACCGGTTCTGGGGGAGGTGGGACCAGTACAAACCGGACGGTCTGCACCTGGGCAGGACCGGAACCAATGTCCTAGGGGGAGTGTTTGCTAGTGCTGTTGGGGAGGATTTAAACTAATATGGCAGGGGGATGGGAACCAATGCAGGGAGACAGAGGGAAACAAAAAGGAGGCAAAAGCAAAAGACAGAAAGGAGATGAGGAAAAGTGGAGGGTGGAGAAACCCAAGGCAAAGAACAAAAAGGGCCACTGTACAGCAAAATTCTAAAAGAACAAAGGGTGTTAAAAAAACAAGCCTGAAGGCTTTGTATCTTAATGCAAGGAGTATCCGCAATAAGGTGGATGAATTAACTGTGCAAATAGATGTTAATAAATATGATGTGATTGGGATTACGGAGACGTGGCTCCAGGATGATCAGGGCTGGGAACTCAACATTCAGGGGTATTCGACATTCAGGAAGGATAGAGTAAAGGGAAAAGGAGGTGGGGTAGCATTGTTGGTTAAAGAGGAGATTAATGCAATAGTTAGGAAAGACATTAGCTTGGATGATGTGGAATCTATATGGGTAGAGCTGCAGAACACCAAAGGGCAAAAAACGTTAGTAGGAGTTGTATACAGACCTCCAAACAGTAATAGGGATGTTGGGGAGGGCATCAAACAGGAAATTAGGGGTGCATGCAATAAAGGTGTAGCAGTTATAATGGGTGACTTTAATATGCACATAGATTGGGTTAGCCAAACTGGAAGCAATACGGTGGAGGAGGATTTCCTGGAGTGCATAAGGGATGGTTTTCTAGACCAGTATGTTGAGGAACCAACTAGGGGGGAGGCCATCTTAGACTGGGTGTTGTGTAATGAGAGAGGATTAATTAGCAATCTCATTGTGCGAGGCCCCTTGGGGAAGAGTGACCATAATATGGTGGAATTCTGCATTAGGATGGAGAATGAAACAGTAAATTCAGAGACCATGGCCCAGAACTTAAAGAAGAGTAACTTTGAAGGTATGAGGCGTGAATTGGCTAGGATAGATTGGCGAATGATACTTAGGGGGTTGACTGTGGATGGGCAATGGCAGACATTTAGAGACCGCATGGATGAATTACAACAATTGTACATTCCTGTCTGGCGTAAAAATAAAAAAGGGAAGGTGGCTCAACCGTGGCTATCTAGGGAAATCAGGGATAGTATTAAAGCCAAGGAAGTGGCATACAAATTGGCCAGAAATAGCAGCGAACCTGGGGACTGGGAGAAATTTAGAACTCAGCAGAGGAGGACAAAGAGTTTGATTAGGGCAGGGAAAAAGGAGTACGAGAAGAAGCTTGCAGGGAACATTAAGGTGGATTGCAAAAGTTTCTATAGGTATGTAAAGAGAAAAAGGTTAGTAAAGACAAACGTAGGTCCCCTGCAGTCAGAATCAGGGGAAGTCATAACGGGGAACAAAGAAATGGCAGACCAATTGAACAAGTACTTTGGTTCGGTATTCACTAAGGAGGATACAAACAACCTTCCGGATATAAAAGGGGTCAGAGGGTCTAGTAAGGAGGGGGAACTGAGGGAAATCTTTATTAGTCGGGAAATTGTGTTGGGGAAATTGATGGGATTGAAGGCCGATAAATCCCCAGGGCCTGATGGACTGCATCCCAGAGTACTTAAGGAGGTGGCCTTGGAAATAGCGGATGCATTGACAGTCATTTTCCAACATTCCATTGACTCTGGATCAGTTCCTATGGAGTGGAGGGTAGCCAATGTAACCCCACTTTTTAAAAAAGGAGGGAGAGAGAAAACAGGGAATTATAGACCGGTCAGCCTGACCTCAGTAGTGGGTAAAATGATGGAATCAATTATTAAGGATGTCATAGCAGTGCATCTGGAAAATGGTGACATGATAGGTCCAAGTCAGCATGGATTTGTGAAAGGGAAATCATGCTTGACAAATCTTCTGGAATTTTTTGAGGATGTTTCCAGTAAAGTGGACAAAGGAGAACCAGTTGATGTGGTATATTTGGACTTTCAGAAGGCTTTTGACAAGGTCCCACACAAGAGATTAATGTGCAAAGTTAAAGCACATGGGATTGGGGGTAGTGTGCTGACGTGGATTGAGAACTGGTTGTCAGACAGGAAGCAAAGAGTAGGAGTAAACGGGTACTTTTCAGAATGGCAGGCAGTGACTAGTGGGGTGCCGCAAGGTTCTGTGCTGGGGCCCCAGCTGTTTACATTGTACATTAATGATTTAGACGAGGGGATTAAATGCAGTATCTCCAAATTTGCGGATGACACTAAGTTGGGTGGCAGTGTGAGCTGCGAGGAGGATGCTATTAGGCTGCAGAGTGACTTGGATAGGTTAGGTGAGTGGGCAAATGCATGGCAGATGAAGTATAATGTGGATAAATGTGAGGTTATCCACTTTGGTGGTAAAAACAGAGAGACAGACTATTATCTGAATGGTGACAGATTAGGAAAAGGGAAGGTACAACGAGACCTGGGTGTCATGGTACATCAGTCATTGAAGGTTAGCATGCAGGTACAGCAGGCGGTTAAGAAAGCAAATGGCATGTTGGCCTTCATAGCGAGGGGATTTGAATACAGGGGCAGGGAGGTGTTGCTACAGTTGTACAGGGCCTTGGTGAGGCCACACCTGGAGTATTGTGTACAGTTTTGGTCTCCTAACTTGAGGAAGGACATTCTTGCTATTGAGGGAGTGCAGCGAAGATTCACCAGATTGATTCCCGGGATGGCGGGACTGACCTATCAAGAAAGACTGGATCAACTGGGCTTGTATTCACTGGAGTTCAGAAGAATGAGAGGGGACCTCATAGAAACGTTTAAAATTCTGACGGGTTTAGACAG
Organism: Pristiophorus japonicus; assembly: GCF_044704955.1. Lineage (NCBI taxonomy): Eukaryota > Metazoa > Chordata > Chondrichthyes > Pristiophoridae > Pristiophorus > Pristiophorus japonicus. The sequence goes on along the minus strand of NC_091998.1, from coordinate 9,679,871 downwards.
GTTAAATGCAGGAAGAATGTTCCCAATGTTGGGGAAGTCCAGAACCAGGGGTCACAGTCTGAGGATAAGGGGTAAGCCATTTAGGACCGAGATGAGGAGAAACTTCTTCACCCAGAGAGTGGTGAACCTGTGGAATTCTCTACCACAGAAAATAGTTGAGGCCAATTCACTAAATATATTCAAAAGGGAGTTAGATGAAGTCCTTACTACTCGGGGGATCAAGGGTTATGGCGAGAAAGCAGGAAGGGGGTACTGAAGTTTCATGTTCAGCCATGAACTCATTGAATGGCGGTGCAGGTTAGAAGGGCTGAATGGCCTGCTCCTGCACCTATTTTCTATGTTTCTATGTTTCTATTTACACAAGTTATCCCAGCCTCCCTCCTCCCAATTCCCCTAACTAACGAAGTTATAGCTCTGGGGGGTTCAGGGGATGCTCACCAATCCCTTTAGACAGTTGCCGGTGAATCGCGGTTTCGGGGTTCGCTGCACTTGGCCTTCTAGGCGAGCTGTACCCCGGTCGGAGGAGAGGACTTCGGACTGCGTAGTCTTCGGTTGGGGTGCGTCCGTTGATGCGGTAAGTTGCGTTTTGGATGTATGGGGTAAGTACCCACTTTCTTTGGTTAGGAATAGTTTAGTTAGTCCCTTTTGGTAATTTCTCACCCGTTGGTCGTTCCGAAGTAGATTGTAGAGTGGAAATAAATGTCGATTCTTCGGTTTTTGCTGAGTTGGTTTTGGTTGGTCGTTTCTCTGGTTGTGGTGGCCCGGGTTGTCAATTTGGTTGCTGACAACCTTCCATTTCGTGGGCCTCGTGCTCGGTCAGTTCTTGATGCATTCTAGTAGTTTCCTTCACTGCTCCATTTCTTCACTCCCCAGCTCCGGCTGCTTGTGTCTGTGTCTGTGTTCCAGTCTGCGTGCTGCTCCTTGCTGGTCTTTCCTTGTAAAACTGGGGGATAGATATATTCCAAAAAAAAGGCTCCGTTATCTCCCATCAAATCTCTTGGGCTCTGTTTAAACTGTACTGTCCACTGATTTTCAAATGTCTCCTTTGTCAGCAGTAACTCGATTAGGGTGTGAGAATGTGCTATCACTGGTTTTGCATTGTTTTAGAATTGTCCAGTTTCTTGACCATGATTTCCATTGTGCTTGATTGGGTAATTCGATTATCTCTTAGAGGGTGAATAGTTCCCCCAGACAGTCTGGAGTCTTTAATACATGAATTTGGCCCCACCTCCTGTATTTGGTAACTCTTTTTTTTTGCAGCCAAAATGTTGTAGAATCTTAAAATTGATATGCTCCTTCCCATAGATGTTTAGGGGATCTCAAGCTTCTGTAATTTAGGTCCATTTTGAATTCCCTTTCCTATGAGTCCAAACATTTGGGGGGGGGGGGTCTCCATGAATGCATCCCCTTTTATCCCCCGCAGGCTTCATCTGCCCCTTTAAGCTCATTTTAAAAGCCCAGAAAGGGATTCTTCTCCTCTGTAGGGGAAAGGTACCTGGAATCTTTGCGAGATATTGGTAAATTCTACACCTAGACTAGGCATATGGTTATGTAGGGTGTATCGGTACAGTCATATACCAACCTCCCGTGGTTCGGAAAAATTCTCTGCTTCGGCACTGGTCAGGCCCCAAGGGTGCCGGACCACAGAGGTCCAACCTGTACCATCCAGGAAGCCACATTGCTGTAAAACCACACCTGTGGATCAGCAACTTGCTCGTTCAGTGAGCCTCGTGACAGAGCAATCAATAACAGACAACAAAGGATGTCTGTGCCTTACCCTTCCTTCACTTGTTAGCAAAAAGAATGCAAGATGGTTCAATCGAAACTTCAGGTGGTTTTGTTTAATTCGGATGTAATAAACTTCAAGCACTGCTGAGAATGTGCTTGCCTAATGAACACAGCATTTCGAGAATGTGAATTCAAAGTTCGGCTTCCCTGAGGGAAAATAGATGCCAAAAGAATTTGAGTGAAATATGTACACAAAACTGTGCCATCTCTCATCAGCAACTCACCAGACACTGATAGATTACCCGCCCCTCCTATAAATGCACCAACCAAACCAACAGACCCAAATACTGACATAAGCACACTCCAACGGCACAAAGGCCATTTCTTTTAAATGGGAATCTTGGCAATTACTACCTAGCTTAGATATTTCTTTAAATCTTGGGAATGGAAGCTGTGGACATGGCTGTAAGATTTCAATGGATGAAAGATTATTTAACCCCCTTAGTCTCCCCGCCTCTCCCCCCCCCCCCCCGCCCCCCATCTTTCAGATGAGACGTTAAACCGAGGCCCCGTCTGCTCTCAGGTGGATGTAAAAGATCCCACTGGCACTATTTCGAAGAAGAGCAGGGGAGTTATCGACGGTGTCCTGGACCAATATTTATCCCTCAACTAACATAACAAAAAAACAGATTATCTGGCCACTATCACACTGCTGTTTGTGGGAGCTTGCTGTGTGCAAATTGCATGCCGTATTGGAACAGTAACTTCACTCCAAAAGTACTTAATGGGCTGTAAAGCATTTTGGGACGTCCGGCGCTCATGACTGTTTGATTGGACACTGCCTCGAGGACTGCCCGACAGCAGAAGCAGTTGTGTTGGAACTCACCATTTCGCATCTGAATAAAAGAAAAGTAAACAAATTTTAAAAGATAGCGATTTCAGCCAGGGCTCCCTTCTGGCTTGTCTGACATGATGGGCTACCCTGGGACCTTACTCCCCCATTGATTCCAAATCCAAATCAAATGCGGCGGTCGTGAAAGGCGCTATGCAAATGCAAATCTTTCCTTCTTTCTTTCTTTTCCCCCGAAAGGCCAATCTAAAATTTAGATGGAGAACCAACCGCGACCTTAGGGTGAAGATCGCAAGACCCTGCTGTCGTTACGGAGAGTTACTGGGCGTAAAATCGGGATTGCCACGAACAGTACAGGCTCACCTCCAGGGTCCCATCCCCTGATCCGCACTCGAGATGAATCAAAATGGCCCGGGGTTATTTAAAGTGCCCTGGCTTGGATCAATGGGCAGCACGCTGGCCCCAGGGCCAGAAAGAACTGGGGGGAAAAAGGCTTGCTTTCAGTGTTCCCACTGAATGTTTTTTTTTGGGCGTGCACTGCCCCTTTAATGGGCTGCGCGGCCCATTCAAACACCCGCGCACGGATGTTTATTCCCATTGTAAAGCCGGCAAGCACACCCTTGGGGACCTCCACAGCGATGCACAGCCGTGCAGCTTAACGGAAGCATTACGTGGCATTTATATAGCGCCTTTCACAACCTCAGCACATCCCAGTGCACTCCACAGCCAATGTAGTACTTCCCTTAAATTGTAGGCATTGTGGTCATGTGGAAAACGCGGCAGACAACTTGCGCACACAAACTCCTACAAACAGCAATGTGATAATGACCAGATAATTTTTTTTTGTTGGTGTTTATGGTTGAGGGATAAATATTGGCCGGGACACCGGGGAGAACTCTCCTGCTCTTCTTCGAAATAGTGCCATTGGGATCTTTTACGTCCACCCGAGAGGGCAGACGGGGCCTCGGTTTAACGTCTCATCCAAAAGACAAGATGAATGTGCTGTGTTTGCTCAGTGCTGCACTAAAGTGCCAGCCTAGATTTTGGGCTCTAGTCATCGAAGGAGTGTTGCACGATCGGGCTACCGCCATTAATGAGATGCTAAACCTAGGCCCTGTTTGTCTGTTCCGGTGAATGTCATTAAAGATCCCATGGGTTGAAGAAGGGTAGCGAGTTCTCCTGCTGCCCTGGTCAACATTCCTCCCTCTACCAACACCACTGGAAACTGATTCTCTGATTATTCATCCCATTGTGGCTTGTGGGATCTTGCTATGCCCAAATGTGCACTTGGATCTGTGGTAGTGTCAGCCGCAGATCAGTGGGCAGCACTCTCGTCTCTGAGACAGAAAGTTGTCGGTTCAAGTCACCACTCCGGAGACTTGAGCAAAAAATCTAGGCTGACGCTCCCAGTGCAGTGCTGAGGGAGTGCCGCACTGTCGGAGGTGCCGTCTTTAGATTAAACGTTAAACCCTCTCAGGTGGACATAAAAGATCCCAAGACACTATTTCAAAGAAGAGCAGGGGAGTTATCCCCGGTGTCCTGGCCAATATTTATCACTCAATCAACATCGATAAAAACAAATGATCTGGGTCATTATCACGTTGCTGTTTGTGGGAGCTTGCTGTGCGCAAATTGGCTGCCGTGTTTCCCACATTACTGACTGCACTCCAAAAGTACTTCATTGGCTGTAAAGTGCTTTGCGATGTTTGAGGTCGTGAAAGGCGCTATATAAATGCAAGTTTTTCCTTCTTTAACGCCTCTCATGAAATGTTTTGCAAACAGTTAATTTACAATGAATTACTTTGAATTCGCGGTGATACACATAAAACCAACAGGCAGATTCAGTGCACACTAAAGGACAACATCGCTCTCATTCCACAAAACAAGTCGTGGCCCCGAGATAGGGCAGGCAGTCAATTTTTTTTCAAATTGATTTAAAAAATGTCAAACCAATTACCATCAGGGTGCCAGCAGAGGCACAATGGACCAAATGGTCTCCTGTGCTGTATCATTGTATGATTCTAATAATGACAACATAAGAGAAGTGGCTGCCTGATACAAGAGTAAGGGACAGAGAAAATTCACCCAGAGATCCAATTATCCAAAGCAAACCAAATAGGCCATTCAATCATTTTTCTTTCTTTCTTAAAGAAAGACTTGCATTTATATAGCGCCTTTCACGACCACCAGACATCTCGAAGCACTTTACAGCCAATGAAGTACTTTTGGAGTGTAGTCCCTGTTGTACTGTGTGAAATGCGGCAGCCAACTTGCGCACAGCAAGCTCCCACAAACAGCAATGTGATAATGACCAGATAATCTGTTTTTGTTATGATGAATATTGGCCAGGGGATAACTCCCCTGCTCTCCCTCGAAATAGTGCCGTGGGATTTTTTTACATCCACTTGAGAGAGCAGACGGAGCCTCGATTTAATGTCTCATCCGAAAGACGGCACCTCCGACAGTGCGGCGCTCCCTCAGCACTGCACTGGGAGTGTCAGCCTGGATTTACGTGCTCAAGTAACGGGAGTGGGAGAGCACAGAGGCAGGAGAGACTTCAAGGCACAGAATGGCTAAAGGCCCATTTGGTCACTGAATTCTTTAAATTATTGGAATATTATGTGATGACGGCCACCATTCAGACAATGGGTTTGTTTGATTAGTGGAATTATTCCCAATCGGCTTGCCGCATGAACTTCCCTCAGGTGGTTACACGACCTGTTCAATTTGCTTTAGATAATTGGATCTGTGTATGAATTCTCTCTTCTGTGATTCTCAAATTGTGGCTGTTTGAGGGCTTTTTTTTCAAAGGTCTTTGCTGATTGCTAATAGAGAAGTAGCCCGATCCCAGAATGTTAATAGTACAGCGGTGGGCGATGGTGCAAACACATATCATCAATTGAGTTCATTTTGGTCTGTGTGACCTGATTCACTGTGGTGTTTACAGGAAGCAGCAACCTATGTGTACATACTTACGTAGAAATTACAATGCAGAACTAGGCCATGCGTCCTGACCAGTCTGTGTTTGTGCTTGCCCTCCAAGCGAGAAAACAGTTCGATTCAGAGATAAGAACATAAGAAATAGGAGCAGGAGTCGGCCATTTAGCCTCTTAAGCCTGCTCCGCCATTCAATAAGATCATGGCAGCTAAGTTTGCTGACGATACAAAGATGCGAGGAAAAGCAATGTGTGAGGAGGACACAAAAAATCTGCAAAAGGACATACAGGCTAAGTGAGTGGGTAAAAATTTGGCAGATGGAGTATAATGTTGGAAAGTGTGAGGTCATGCCCTTTGGCAGAAAAAAACAAAGAGCAAGTTATTATTTAAATGGAGAAAGATTGCAAAGTGCTGCAGTACAGCGGGACCTGGGGGTATTTGTGCATGAAACACAAAAGGATAGTATGCAGGTACAGCAAGTTATCAGGAAGGCCAATGGTATCTTAGCCTTTATTGCAAAAGGGATGGAGTATAAAAGCAGGGAAGTCTTGCTACAGTTGTACAGGGTATTGGTGAGGCCACACCTGGAGTACTGCGTGCAGTTTTGGTTTCCATATTTACGAAAGAATATACTTGCAGTGGAGGCAGTTCAGAGAAGGCTCACTAGTTTAATTCCGGGGATGAGGGGGTTGACTTATGAGGAAAGGTTGAGTAGGTTGGGCCTCTACTCATTGAAATTCAGAAGAATGATCTTATCGAAACGTATAAGATTATGAGGGGGCTTGACAAGGTGGATGCAGAGAGGATGTTTTCACTGACGGGGGAGACGAGAATAGAGGGCACGATCTTAGAATAAGGGGCCGCCCATTTAAAACTGAGATGAGGAGAAATTTCTTCTCTCAGAGGTTTGTAAATCAGTGGAATTCGCTGCCTCAGAGAGCTGTGGAAGCTGGGACATTGAATAAATTTAAGACAGAGATAGACAGTTTCTTAAACGATAAGGGGATAAGGGGTTATGGGGAGCGGGCGGGGAAGTAGAGCTGAGTCCATGATCCAATCAGCCATGATCTTATTGAATGGCAGAGCAGGCTCGAGGCACCGAATGGCCAACTTCTGTTCCTATTTCTTATGTTCTTATGATCTTGGCCTCAACTCCACTTCCCTGCCCGCTCCCCATAACCCTTGACTCCCTTACCGCTCAAAAAATATGTCTATCTCCGTCTTAATTTGCCCAGATTGTGCCTATTTTAGTTAATTTTATAACCCTGAATGGGACAGCGTGAGGGTCAGCACAATAAAAAGGGAGAATCCCCTGTCGGTGCTTTTGTAGGAAATTTGGCGTAAATAGCAGGAAGAATTTGACCTTTCTATGGTTTCTGCTGTACGGAGTAAACTGACCACCTTCAACTGGGTTTAAATGTTCAGCACAGCCCTGAAGCACAGGAGGATGTCATCTGTTGTTTATTGATCCTGCCTTTAGCTACAATGCAATAAGTGGGGCTTTAACAACAACCATAACTTGCATTTATATAGCACCTTTAACGTAGTAAAATGTCCTAAGGCGCTTCACAGGAGCGATTATCAAACAAAATTTGACACCGAGCCACATAATGAGATATTAGGACAGGTGACCACAAATTTAGTCAAAGAGGTAGGTTTTAAGGAGCGTTTTAAAGGAGGAGAGAGGGGTGTGGGGGAGGGGGGGGTTAAGCAGGGAATTCCAGAGTTTAGGGTCTGTAATGTATTTGTTTCATGGGATCTTTGCTGAAGAATTCATAGCAACACATTGCTACTAAGAACTAGTTGGTTTATTAGCAAAGGTTTAACAATCACCCTACACACCAGTTCATCCATCGGGCTCACAACCACCTGCCTCATCGTGGATCCCCTGAACCCAACTGGCTGCGGTTTTATTGAGTCTGTTGTGTAGGCATGCCTGTTCACTGTGAGATGTCTGTAACACTGTTATGCAACATTGAATGTACCCTTGTACTGTACACATCTTACCGGTACACTAGAGGCTGCTGTTGCTGGAGACCCAGGGGTTGCCTGCACACGGCAGGTAACCCAGTATAAAAAGGAACACACAGCTTGTTGTCTGCACTCAGGAGCTGCTAATAAAGGACTGCAGGTCTGCACAGTTTAAGTACCATACCCTGCCTCGTGGAGTCATTACTAAAGGTGCCTACATACACCACAACTGGCGATGGGAATACGGGATCGTGAACTACATGCTCAACATGTCTAACCTAAGCAACTTTCAGCAATTTACAGAGGGGGAAGATTGGGATGCTTTTGTGGAAAGATTGGAACACTTCTTTATAGCCAACGACCTGGATGGGGACAAACCGGCTACACTACCGAACAAACGCAGGGCCATCCTGCTTAGCAGTTGTGGGCCCACTATCTACGGTCTCGTCAGGGACTTACTAGCCCCGGAGAAGACAACCACCAAGAGCTATGAGGAACTTGTAACAATCATACAGGAACAACTAAAACCGAAAGAAAGCATCCTCACAGCCAGGCACCGGTTCTACACTTACCGGCGACCTGAGGGCCAAGAAATTGCCAAGTATGCTGCACACTTAAGAAGACTAGCTGCACCGTGTGATTTTGGCGACCACCTTAATGAAGCAGTAAGGGACATATTTGTCATCGGAATCGGCCACGAAGACCTCCTACACAAATTACTCTCGACTGACATCACGGTCACCCTGCAGAAAGCAATTCAAGTGAGCCAGGCCGACATGGTTTCGGCCAGTGACTCCAGGCGAATACTGACCCAGGACTCTAAACCGGCGAGCGCAGTGCACCGCATGGACACTTCTAAAGACAGAAATGCTGCCCCGAGTCCTGCAACCCTGAATCCGCCACATGGGGCAAACCGGATGGCCCCGTGCTGGCGCTGTGGAGGAAACCACAAGGCCCACCAGTGCTGCTACAAAGACTATGCATGCAAAGGCTGCAAAGAAAAAGGACACCTTCAGAGAATGTGCAGAAAAGGCTGTACTCAACGCGTCTCTGATGAGTTGGCTAATCACTGACACAGATGAAGATGAAGCTGCTCAAACCCTAGGAGAAGAGTATGGAATCTTTACCTGCTCGGATGATGGAAGTGGACATCGATGGGGTCACAGTCTCCATGGAGATCGAGACAAGGGCGAGCCAGTCTGTGATGAGCCAAAAGACCTTTGAAAAAATTTGGGGGAATCCTGCCACTTGACCAAAACTGTCTCTTGTCCAGGCGAGGCTGCTCACCTATACCAAAGGTAAATCGTTGGCAGTGTAGATGTCCAGGTCTCCCAGGGCGGCGTGTTGCACAAACTCCCCCTGTGGATTGTAGCCGGTGACGGTCCCACATTGCTGGGCAGGAATTGGATGAACCGGGTCCACATCAGGCGAAGTGGTGCTGTGGAAGGAAAGAGCACCACAGCCTGGCTGCAGCAAGACCACAAATTGGCTGCAGCACCACAAGCGTGTGGAAGAAAAGAGCACCACAAAATGGCTGCAGCACACCAAGCAGCAGACCTGCATTCAAAATGGCCTCCTCCATGCTACGAGTCAACATGGAGGAGCATCATGTGACATTGAGCGGCCAATCGGATTTGAAGGCTCCCTTAAAGGAGACCGGTAACAAAAAAAATTTAAAGGGGACGTTCCAACTATTTGAGTTCACGGACTTTAAAGCTAAAGATGCAATTAAAGGGTGCAAGTATGAAAATGTATGCAATGTAACCATGAATTGTGATGCTGGTTTAACTAATGTGACGAATGAGATGAATGCAGGTGTCAGTAAGGTTAAGAACAAGTTTATTATGCTTAACAATAATGATAGAGATTGTGAAATGCCTAATGTAACCATGCCTGTTGAAACCAGGACACCCAAAAGTGTTGCAAGTTCTAGAATGTATAATGCAGGCTCGACTATGTGTGATCAGAGCCAAAATGTCAGGTATACCGGTAGGACATTGTCAAAGGACATTGGGACCATGCTGATGCCAATGGAATCCCCATTGGCATCAGCATGCAGCCTGGATATTTGGAACGAATGTGATGCCCCTTGCAGGACACACACACAGGCAGTGGGAGCAGACCCACTACAGGGACAGCCACCACCAATGGCAACCTGAACCAGACCAGCCCTACAGCCCCTGGCCACCAGGGCCAACACCAGGAGCACGAGGCCAATACCCTCCAGCTTCCCTGGCAAACCCTGGGATGACCTGACCCTCATCCCCATTGGTGGACAAGATGCCCACCCAGTCTTGTGGCCCTGCCCACCACCCCACAACTACCCACATCACAGTGTATACACACCACCCACTGCTGCCGTGGCTACCTCCCCGAGGGATCCCACAACAGTGACACCCACTTGGTTTGTGTGCGAGGGAGGGGAAACGTACGAGGCCAGCCTCAAGCACAGGGGTCACACCTGGCAACCCACACAACCCTCACCACAACCTCCCATAGCCCACCACTGATCACCTCCCCTGGTCATGACAATAAGGATATGAAAAATGCTCAGAGGGGAGTATTGTTGTGTAGGCATGCCTGTTCACTGTGTGATGTCTGTAACACTGTCATGCAACATTGAATGTACCCTTGTACGGTACATGCCTTACCGGTACACCAGAGGGTGCTGTTGCTGGAGACCCAGGGGTTGCCTGCACACGGCAGGTAACCCAGTATAAAAAGGAACACACAGCTTGTTGTCGTCACTCAGGAGCTGCTAATAAAGGACTGCATGTCTGCACAGTTTAAGTATCATACCTTGCCTCGTGGAGTCATTACTAAAGGTGCCTACATACACCACAGAGTCTTGTGAACATCATGGGCCTAACGAGGTCTAAGGATGGAATTCCAGAGCTTAGGGCTCAGGCTGCCAATGGTGGAGCTATTAAAAATGGCAGAGGCCAGTATTGGAGGAGTGCGGGTTACAAAGATAATGAGGGGGTCAAGGCTATGGAGGGATTTGAAAGCAAGGATGAGAATTTTTAAATCGAGGTGTTGCTGGACCGGGAACCAATGTTTTTAACAATATATTTTTCCTGCGAAATCCTCGCAGGCGAGGAGGAGCAGGAGTGCTCCTCCTCACAGGGCCCCCGCAAGGAATCCTTGGGCCTCCCCGGGTCTTGCCTCACCATCTCGGCACTGGCATTGGTGCTGCGCTGAGTTTATCCCAAGGACTGGCCCCCTTGGGTCCCCGCAGGGCACCCTGGGGTTCCCGACCCGATTTCCCTTGCCCGCCAACTGTAACGTATGCCCCTGTGAGTATGCTCACAGGTTTGTGGAGCTGTTGAGTTGTGAGTGGCTTAGCCGGTCACGTGATGTTCACAAGACTCAATAAAACCCCAGCCAGTTGGGTCTAGGTCTTCCACGATGAAGTATGCAGTTGTGAGCCGGGTGGATGAACTGGTAATGTGTAGTGTGATTGTTAAACCTTTGTTAATAAGCCGACAAGTGCTTGATAGCAATGTGTTGCTATGAATTCTTAAGAAAAGAACCCATGAAGCAAATACATTTCACCAAGCCGGCCCTGATGTCACCCCAGCCGGTCCGGGGTTGTGAGAATTGTCCCGGGCCTTGCGCTGAGTTCCTGGGAGCGGGGGCTGCCCTCCTGACAGCACCTCACCCCTCAGTTCTCATCGCTGTCCCCCCCGCCCCCAAACCCCAGTTAAAATCGACCCCAGCGTAATGCAGGGCCGTCTGGTGTTCTCCCCTTCCCGAGATGAGAAGCCCCTGGAACGTGAGTGCGTATAAAAGACAGAATGCCAAGAGAAGCTGGTCTCCTCTCCTACCTGTGGCCACCAGATGGTGCAAGTGAGCAAAGGTTGGATCGAATCCGGTTTGTATTATTAAGACGCATTGGTTTGAAATTTGCTTGTTCCTGGCTTGGGAAAGTGTCAGAGGTTCCCCTGGTCCTTCGGAGGACTGCTGGGGTAATTTTCCGCACACGGACTCCCGCTCACCGGCAGAGCGCATCAGGAATTGGGGTGCACATTGGGGTAGGGGGGGGGAGGGGCCTGACTCCGGCCCTCTGTGCACCCCCTACCCTTCCCCGCCCCTCCCCCTTTCATTTTCTCAGTGGGTGGTAGGCTCCAAACTCTCGGTACTGGCTTGCTGTAATGAGAAGCTGCCGTCTGATGTGCACGTTGGTGGACCCATTCTCTCGTGTGTCAGCAGTGCTGTTGCTTCCTGAAAAAAAAGAACTTGCATTTGTATAGCGCCTTTCACGACCACCGGGTGTCCCAAAGCGCTTTACAGCCAAGGAAGTATTTTTGACGTGTAGTTACTGTTGCAATGTGGGAAACGCAGCAGCCAATTTGCACACAGCAAGCTCCCACAAACAGCAACGTGACAACGACCAGATAATCTGTTTTAGCTGTTGGTTGTGGGATAAATATTGGCCAGCACACTGGGGAAAACTCCCCTGCTCTTCTTTGAATAGTACCATGGGATCTTTTACTTTCAGCTGAGGGAGTTTAACTTCGTATCTGAAAGACGGCACCTCCGACAATGCAGCACACCCTCAGCACTGCCCTGTAGTGTCGGCCTAGATTTATGTGCTCGAGTCCCTGGAGCGGGACTTGAACCCACAACCTTCTGACTCCGAGGCGAGAGTGCTGCCCACTGAGCCACGGCTGACACCTGACCAGATGGCTCGTACCTTGCTGCTGACCGCGTTCCTTGTCGGTAAGGACGACTTTGGACCCGTGTGGTATCGGTCAGGTGACTGGCGATCACCGTACTACAAAATCAGCAACATCCCTCAATCAACATCACTGAAAACAGATAATCTGGTCATTATAACATTGCTGTCTCCGGGATCTTGCTGTGCGCAAATTGGCTGCCGCATTTCCCACATTACAAGTCGTGCTTTTCTTTTCTCGGTAGCACAGCTGGCAGTGCACCTCATGACCAGTGTGGCTCAGTAGCACATCTGGAAGTGCACTCAACGAGAACTATCAGGCGATTCATTCTAGTTTTTGAAGAACTAAAACTAAATTAGTGAACTGCGCGCACACGCACACGCGTGCACATACACATACACACACACACACACACACGCGCGCACGCGCGCACATACACATACACACACACACACACATGCGCACGCACGCACACACGCATACATACACATACAGACACACGCACGCACATGCGCACATACACATACACACACACATACATGCGCACGCGCGCACACATACACATACACACACACATACACAGGCGCACGCGCGCACACGCGCACACATACACATACACACACACGCACGCACACGCGCACATACACACACACACGCAGGCGCATGCGCGCACACGCGCACACATACACATACACACACACGCACGCACACGCGCACATACACACACACACGCAGGCGCATGTGCGCACACGCGCACACATACACATACACACACACACACAGGCGCATGCGCGCACACGCGCACACATACACATACACACACACACACATGCGCACGCGCACACACGCGCGCACATACACATGCGCACGCGCGCACACGCGCACACATACACATACACACACACGCACACAGGCGCACGCGCACACACGCGCACACATACACATACACACACACAAACACACATGCGCACACGCACACACACACACACACACACACAGAAGGAGCTGCCATTGGACGCGTGCCACGATAGTGCCAATTAACTGTCTAGTACAGGTGGTTGGAGTTTAATATTTTTTAATGTATGTATTTTCTCTGTCACACAAGCAGATGGTATCTGATTCCCGTAGCAGGGTGTGTCTACATTTTCCAGCCGGATTTCACCTTCAGACACGGCTTCACAAGCAATTCAATTGAAGGATCTGAATGCTGAAGGCGTGCGAAGTACTGCTCCAGTTATAACCTTGCCGTTCATCTGGATTTCAGCTCTGCGTTTATGGAAATTTACAGCACGGAAGGAGGCCATTTCGGCCCATTGTGTCCGCGCCGGCTGACAAAGAGTTATCCAGCCTAATCCCACTTTCCAGCTCTGGGTCCGTCGCCCTGTAGGTTACTTCAAGTGCACATCCAAGTACTTTTTAAATACCATGAGGGTTTCTGCCTCTACCACCCTTTCAGGCAGTGAGTTCCAGACCCCCACCACCCTCTGGGTGAAAACATTTCCCCTCAAATCCCCTCTAAACCTCCTACCAATTACTTTAAATCTATGCACCCTGGTTGTTGACCTCTCCGCTCAGGGAAATAGGTCCTTCCTATCCACTCTATCTAGACCCCTCATAATTTTATACACCTCAATTAAGTCTCCCCTCAGCCTCCTCTGTTCCAAAGAAAACAACCCCAGCCTATCCAATCTTTCCTCAAAGCTAAAATTCTCCAGTCCAGGCAACATCTTCATAAATCTCCTCTATACTCTTTCTAGTGCGATCACATCTTTCCTGTAATGTGGTGACAGGACCTGCACGCAGTACTCCAGCTGTGGCCTATATATGCATCAGTATTTAAGCTAATGGTTTAACGATGGATTTTGTTGTCATGTCTGTTGGCCCATCATGGCAGAGGGTGTTTGGCAATACAGGTTGAACCTCTCTGGTCCGGGACTCTCTAGTCCTTTGTTCAAAAGAAAACAGACCTAGCCTATCCAATCTTTCCTCCTAGCCAAAATTCTCCCGTCCAGGCAACATCCTCATAAATCCCCTCTGTACCCTCTCTGGAGCAATCACATCTTTCCTGTAATGCGGTGACCAGAATTGCACGCAGTACTCCAGCTGCGTTGGAGGAAGGAGAGTTCCGTATTGTCACGCAATATAGGTTGCACCCCAAATGTGAGCAATCTCCCCGGGTGGACAAACAACTCTGATATAGATTGCAACCCCAACTTAAACTGGACTTTTGCTTTTAAACAGCCTATAAATGATTCAATACAGTAAATTTTGTTTAAAAACCCATCTGGTTCACTAATGCTCTTCAGGGAAGGAAATCTGCCGCCCTTACCCAGTCTGGGCCCATATGTGACTCCAGACCCACAGCAGTGTGGTTGACACTTAACTGCCCTCTCAAATGTACCAGCGAGACACTGCGTTGTACCAAACCGCTGCGACAAAGTCAGCGCTGTGGGAGCACCTTCACCACACGGACTGCAGCGGTTCAAGAAGGCGGCTCACCACCACCTTCTCAAGGGGCAATTAGGGATGGGCAATAAACGCCGGCCTTGCCAGCGACGCCCACATCCCGTGAACGAATTTTTAAACAAACCATCAAACTGTTTCTGTCTCTCCCTCGCTCAAAAATCCATAGTGTCTGTTTCTGTCCATGGGTGCTGTCGGCCTCTAAAATCTTTCAGTTCATTTTCTCGTGTCCTGCAGTACCCCTGAGTGCCTGTTGGTGGTGATGTTTAACCTGGAGAGACTGTTGGGAAGCAGCTTACTGGGGTTTGCTGCCTCGAATTCTACCGTGGCAGAAAGAACAAGGAGAGGCAATATAAAATAAAGGGTACAATCCTAAAGGGGGTGCATGAACAGAGAGACCTGGGGGTATATGTGCACAAATCGTTGAAGGTGGCAGGGCAGGTTGAGAAAGCGGTTAGCAAAAGTGTACGGGATCTTGGACTTCATGAATAGAGGCACAGAGTACAAGAGTGCGGAAGTTATGATGAACCTTCATAAAACACGGGTTTGGCCTCAACTGGAGTGTTGTGTCCAATTCTGGGCCCCGCACTTTAGGAAGGACGTGAAGGCCTTAGAGAGGGTGCAGAAAAGATTTACGAGAATGGTTCCAGGGACGAGGGACTTCAGTGACGTGGATAGACTGGAGAAGCTGGGGTTGTTCTCCTTACAGTACAGAAAAGTGAGAGGAGATTTGATCGAGGTGTTCAAAATCATGGGGGGGGGTCTGGACAGAGTAGATAGAGAGAAACTGTTCCCATTGGCGGAAGGGTCGAGAACCAGAGGTCACAGATTTAAGGCGATTGGCTGAAGAACCAAAGGCGACGTTAAAAAAAAGCTTTTTTTCCCGCAGCGAGTGGTTAGGATCTGGAATGCGCTGCCTGAGAGGGTGGTGGAGGCAGACTCAATCGCGGCTTTCAAAAGGGAGTTGGATAAGTACCTGAAGGACAAAAATTTTGCAGGGTAACGGGGAAAGGGCGGGGGATTGGGACCGGCTGACGTGCTCTTGCAGAGAGCCGGCACGGGTTTGACGGGCCGAATGGCCGCCTTCTGTGCTGTTACTGTAACGTATGCACCTGTGAACATGCTCACAGGTTTTTAGAGCTGTTGCATTGTGAGCGGCTTAGCCAGTCACGTGATGTTCACAAGACTCAATAAAACCCCAGCCAGTTGGGTCTAGGTCATCCACGATGAGGTATGCAGTTGTGAGCCTGGTGGATGAAGCGGTAATGTGTAGTGCGATTGTTAAACCTTTTGTTAATAAACCAACTAGTTCTTAATTGCAATGTGTTGCTCAAAATTCTTAAGTAAAGAACCCATGGAGGAAATACGTTACACCGCCCATGCGCGTTTTGTCCTATTTAGCAGCCGGTAGAGCATTGACCTCGAGTGCTGTGGCCCAGTTCTGGTCATATAAACATTGAGGTGTTGGAGGGGCAGTGCAGAGAGGAGCCATGGGACTGATTCCCAGTGTCGGGAGTGATCTGTGTTACAAAGGACGGAGGGACTTGAGATTGAGAGAACAGAGAGGCAATTTTCCAGGGGTTTGCAAGGCAGCGATCGGTACGGAAAAGCTAAATCGGGAACATGACTTCAAACTCAAACGTGACGTCTCGGAAACAGACTCAAACTGGCTGCGGCCTAATTTAGGATTGACATCAGTAGGCGCTTCACAGAAACAACGAGTGAGCAACAGGTGGAATGGACTCTCGGTGGTGGGGAGAGGAGGTAATAAAGCTGGGATTGTTTCATTAACAGTTCGAGGCGTTGATGGGAGGACTGTAAAGACTATTCATGGGTTTGCATGAGTAGAATGGCTCATTTCTTTTCTAATTGATACTGACAAAGATTAGAGGAGGCATTTGACATTTGTATTGCAGTGATGTTTCTGTGGAAATGGGTCAGTGATGAATTTTGTATGGTTTTATGTGGTTGCATTGGGCATGTATAAATAAACAGTTGTTGGTTGGCCCAACAGATCTTTCCATGGAGACCGTGCCTGTTTAAATCAGGAATATCATTTACAAAATACTAAATCTGGAGTTTACACACAAACAGAACAAAACCTTCCTGAAAGAAAGAGAGAACTTGCATTTATATAGCGCCTTTCAGGACCACTGGACGTCTCAAAGCGCTTTACAACCAATGACGTACCTTTGAGGTGTAGTCACTGTTGTAATGTGGGAAACGCGGCAGCCAATTTGCGCACAGCAAGCTCCCACAAACAGCAATGTAATAATGACGGGTTAATCTGTTTTAGTGATGTTGGTGAAGGATGAATATTGGCCAGGACACAAGGGAGAGCTCCCCTGTTCTTAAAAAAAAAATTGTTCCCGGGATGTGGGCATCGCTGGCAAAGCCAGAATTTATTGCCCATCCGTAATTGCCCCTTGAGAAGGTGGTGGTGAGCCGCCTTCTTGAACCGCTGCAGTCCAGTATGGTGAAGGTGCTCCCACAGTGTGTTAGGGAGGGAGTTCCAGGATTTTGACAAAGCAACGATGAAGTTACGGCTGATATACTCCCAAGAGTGGTGACACAGAGCTAACTTCTGTGCAGCGGCTTTGGTACAACTGAGTGTCTCGCTGGGCCATTTCAGAGGGCAGTAAAGAGTTGACCACATTGCCTTAGGTCTGGAGTCACATATAGGCCCAGACCGGGTAAGGATGGCAGATTTCCTTCCCTAAAGGACATTAGTGAACCAGATGGGTTTTTCCAACAATCCGGTATTACTGATGCTAGCTTTTTAAAAAAATTCCAAATGTAATTAATTAACTGAATTTAAAATCCCACAGCTGCTGAGTCGGATCCGGATCACGTCTCCGGATCATTAATCCAGGCCTCTGGATTAGTAGTCCAGTAAGATAACCACTATGCTACCATACCCTGCTCTGCCTCGAAACAGTGCCATGTGATCTTTTATGTCCACCCGAGAGAGCAGACAAAGCCTGGGTTTAACGTCTCATCCGAAAGTCGGCCAATGGCGTACTTTTGAAGTGCAGCCGCTGTTGCAATGTGGGAAAAACGCGGCAGCCAAATAGCGCACAGCAAGCTCCCACAAACAGCAGAGTTTTAGGGTCAGCTGGTAAGCGGCCTCTTTCTCAGCCGCAAGAGGTGCCGTTCCTTCTCGTGTGCGGGTGCTGCATTAGCCGGCAGCAATGTAACCAGCACCTGTTCCGGAGCTTGCCTCCACCAATATGCTCACACATTGCACCTTTACGTGTGCGTGGGTATGCATGCGTGTGCGTGTGGGCGTGTGGGCGTGTGTGTGTGTGGGCTTGGCATGTGTGTGTGTGTGTATGTGCGTGTGTGTGTGTTTGTGCATGTGGCCGTGTGTATGTGCGCGTGTGTGTGGGGATGTGCGTGTGTGTGGTGTGTGCTCGCGTGTGTGCGCTTGTGTGTGTGCGTGTGTGTGCGTGTGTGTGTGTTCGTGTGTGTGCACGTGTGCGCGTGAGTGTGTGTGTGTGTATGTGTGTGCGTGTGTGTGTGTGCGTGTGTGTGGGGATGTGCGTGTGTGTGGTGTGTGCTCGCGTGTGTGCGCTTGTGTGTGTGCGTGTGTGTGCGTGTGTGTGTGTTCGTGTGTGTGCACGTGTGCGCGTGAGTGTGTGTGTGTGTATGTGTGTGCGTGTGTGTGTGTGTGCGTGCGTGTGTCTGGTTGCATGCACACGTACCTCCTCCTCTCCCTTCTAATTAGCAGCTTTGCAATTTTATTGCAGAAAGCAAATCACGGGCATCTTCCTATCGAAGTCCATAAATGGCCTTGTGTGATATTAGAAAGAAAGACTTGCATTTGTATAGTTCCTTTCACAATCACCGGATGTCTCAAAGCGCTTTACAGCCAATTAAGTACTTTTGGAGTGTAATGTTGTAATGTGGGAAACGCAGTAGCCAATTTGTCCACAGCAAGCTACCACACACAGCAATGTGGTAATGACCAGATAATCTGTTTTTGTTATGTGGACTGAGGAATAAATATTGACCAGAACACCGGGGATAACTCCCCTGCTCTTTTTCGAAATAGTTACATCCACCTGAGAGAGCGATGTCACTCAGTCTGTGTGTCCCTGTATGCTGATGTCACTCAGTCTGGGGGTCCCTGTGATCTGATGTCATTCAATCTGTGTGCCCCTGAGTCTTGATGTCACTCAGTCTGTGTGTCCCCGGGTTCTGATGTCATTCAGTCTGTGTGTCCCCGCGTGCTGATGTCACTCAGTTTGTGTGCCTGTGTGTTCTGATGTCACTCAGTCTGTGTGTCACCGAGTCCTGATGTCACACAGTCTGTGTGCCCCTGAGTCCTGATGTCACTCAGTCTGTGTGTCCCCAGGTTCTGATGTCATTCAGTCTGTGTGTCCCCACGTGCTGATGTCATTCAGTCTGTGTGCCCGTGTGTTCTGATGTCACTCAGTCTGTGTGTCCCCGGGTGCTGATGTCACTCAGTCTGTGGGCCCCTGTGTGCTGATGTCACTCAGTCTGTGTACTCCTGTGTTCTGATGTCACTCAATCTGTGTGCCCCTGAGTCCTGATGTCATTCAGTCTGTGTGTCCCTGGGTTCTGATGTCATTCAGTCTGTGTGTCCCCGCGTGCTGATGTCACTCAGTCTGTGTGCCCCTGAGTGTCCCCGGGTGCTGATGTCAGTCGTCTGTGTGCCCTCGGTTCCCTTAAACTTATTTTTCTGGTTGTGTTGGGCTGCAAAATATATTTTATTTTGATAAACCAACAGTTTAAATCCTCCTTTTATTTCACACTCCAGAATATGATTTTCTTATGTGACATTACTTTCATAGTTGGATGAAGAGAACACGGCATTGTATTGATTTGCACTGTGTGTTCAATTTAGTTCAGTGTAATACATGGAACAATAATTGCCCCTCTCAAACTTACAACCCTTCTGTTGAATGGGGACTTGGCGAATTTCATTTGCACCACTTTCATTTAAAAAAACTTAGCTGCAGGCGAACCTAACAGGAAGAGGGTGAACATTTCCGACGCAAAAACAGTCCACTCCTCCAACTGCTCAATAGGAATAATCCTCCTCCAACATCTGGCGGCAATTCACCGTGGCAGGTTGAGAGGGCCACGGTTTAACAGTCCAATGAAGGCCAACCATAACACCAGTCGCCGAGCACCTCCACTGTCTAGGCAGTCAGCATCTTATCATTTTTTGGTTGGCCATTTTCTGCACCGGTACTTGCCTGAAGTAAACAATGCCCGCTCTCTCCCGCAGGACAATCGTTCCTATTGTTGTGTTACCGTCGCGTCCTCGCGCCAGCTACAATCACCTCCTTTACACCTGGATAATCGGCTCCTTCCTCACCTCCTGCGTACGCACCATTTCTCCTTGCTTTCCCCACCCTGTGCCGTCCACCGCCGAGAATCTCTGTCACTTTAATTCCCCGCTCCACTCCCACTCTGACCTCTCCATCCTCGGCCTCCTCCACTGTTCCAATCAAGCTCAACGCGAGCTCGAGGAACAGCACCTCATCGTTCGATTAGGCACTTTACAGCCTTCCGCACTCAACATCAAGTTCAACAATTTCAGAGCGTAACTTCTGCCCCCATTTTTTCACATGTCGACCGTTGATGATTTTCCATTCTAATTACTCAATAATAGAAGTGGTGCGAATGAGATTCGCCAAGTCCCCATTCAACGGAAGAGTTGCAAGTTTGAGAGAGGCAATTCTTGTTCCATGTATTGCACTGAACTGAATTGAACATATCGTGCAAATCAATACTGTTCCCATTTACACCTCTTCGAGATCCGTCTTTTGTTTCTTAACTTGTCCCATTGCCATCTCCTTTTGCCTCGCTCCATCGTCCCTTTTGTCTCTCTAATCTCTCCTGCCTTCCACCCTATCACAGACCTTCCCTTCTGTTCTTTCCTCCCCTCCCCCCCATTTCCCTGCCCCCTACACCTGCTTAAAAACCCTGTTACCTCTCGAACTTTCACAGTCCCGACGAAGGCTTATCGACCCGAAACGTTAACTCTGTTTCTCTCCCCGCAGTTGCTGCCTGACCCGCTGAGTATTTCC
The DNA here is from genome assembly GCF_044704955.1 of Pristiophorus japonicus. Classification (NCBI taxonomy): domain Eukaryota; kingdom Metazoa; phylum Chordata; class Chondrichthyes; family Pristiophoridae; genus Pristiophorus; species Pristiophorus japonicus. The sequence goes on along the minus strand of NC_091998.1, from coordinate 9,659,181 downwards.
GGCGTTTTCAGTTTTTTGTTGGCCCAGAATTTCTCCCTCTCCTCAGCAGTGTGTCAGCCAACTGCACGCAGCCAACTGCCTGTCCAAGGGAAAGCAGAAAGATTTAAAGATGATTAATAACCGCTCCGTTTAATCACACTGTGTTAAAAAGTCCACAGTCCGACACGGCACTAAACCGTAGAGAGTTAATTCTCGATTTGCTTCCCAGTTTGTGTTGATCGAGGCTGAGGCAGCAGGGGCACTGGGCGAGGAAAGGTGAAGATGAGACAAAGTTGCAGCTCCCGATTGCTGTTCAGTGACCCGATCTGGTAGTGTGTATGTGCGGCACTCTGTAAAGAGGAGCAAGGGGACTCCTCCCAGTGTCCTGGCCAACATTCTGCATTTACAGGGGTGATGCCAGGAAGCATTTTTTGCCACAAAGGGCAGTGTAAGTCTGGAACTCTCTCCCTCAAACAGCTGTTGAGGTGAGGGCAGCGATGGGGGTGGAGGGAAGGGGGCTTGGGGGGGGGGGGAAATGTGGGTGGTGAGGGGGGGGGGTAGGTGTGCCTGGGAGGGGCCTGGGGGAGAGGTGTGGATGGGGAGGTGGGGGTGGGGGAGGTGTGGATGGGGGGGGGGGTAGGTGTAGCTGGAGGGGGGGGGGGATGTGTGGCTGGGAGGGGCTTGGGAGGGAGGTGTGTGTGGGGGTACGGGGAGGTGTAGGTGGGGGGGGGGCAGTGGGGGAGGGGAGGAAAGAGCTGTGATAGGTTGGGAGGCAGGAGAGATTAGAGAGACAAAAGGGATGATGGAGCGAGGGAAAAGGAGATAGTAATGGGACAAGTAAAGAAACAAAAGATGTGTCTAGATAGGGTGTAAATGGGAATGGCAGAATCATCAGCAGCTGCCGTGGGAAACAATAGCGGCCCGAGATTAAACAGCAGCACTTAAAAAATAACAGATTAGCTGTACTTTCATCTCATTGCTGTTTGTGCAAAAGGCTACTGAGTTTGTCTCTGTTAATTCACTGCAGCCCGGGGTAATTCAGTGGCCTGGAACTTGCCGTGGGTAATAGCAGTGAGTGATCGGTGTTCGCCGTTATTGCCCCATTGAAACCGACGGCAACGCGGAAATCCTGGCGTGCGCTGTGGACCGTACCCCTCACCCAGCAGCCCTCCCCCAACACCGCTCCCCCAGAACCCCTCCCCTGCCGCCCCTCCCCCAGAACCCCTCCCCCGCCACTGTTCCCCCACCACCCCTCCTCCACCACAGTACCCCCACCACCGCTCCCCCACCACAGTACCCCCACCACTGTTCCCCCACCACCCCTCCTCCACCACAGTACCCCCACCACCGCTCCCCCACCACCCCTTCCCTACTACCGCTCCCCCGCCCCATAGCCGGGGTAATCAGGGAAACCGATGATAGCGTCGGCTCTTCCGTGGTAATACCCGCTCTGAAATGCCCCATTAAAAGTTGCATTAGGTGTAACTGGGGTTTCAACGGTGTATCGACTGCGAAACAAACATTATGGCCCTTTGCTTCACCGCTGACTGCAAATTACGGACCATTGTGGCTCAGTGGGCAGCACCCTCGCCTCTGAGTCAGAAGTTTGTGGGCTCAAGTCCCACTCCAAGCTGACCCTCCCAGTGCAGTGCTGAGGGAGTGCTGCACTGTCGGAGGTGCTGTCATTCAGACGACACATTAAACCGAGGCCCCATCTGCTCTCTCAGGTGGACGTAAAAGATCCCACGGCACTATTTCAAAGAAGAGCAGGGCAGTTATCCCCGGTGTCCTGGGGCCAATCCCTCAATCAACATAACAAAAAACCCCAGAATATCTGGTCATTATTACATTGCTGTTTGTGGGAGCTTGCTGTGCGCAAATTGGCTGCCGCGTTTCCCACATTACAACAGCGACTGCACTTCAATAGTACTTCATTGGCTGTAAAATGATTTGAGACGTCTGGTGGTCGTGAAAGGTGCTATATAAATCCTTATTGTATGAGAAGTCTTTCGAGGCATTTCTAAGAGACTTGATAAGGCGTTATATGCATGTAGTTCGGTGCATTGCATCTCGAGAGGTTGGTTGTGCAGTAGAATGGATGGTGGAGAAATTAATTATTAATAAAAGAATTAATGTCTCAAAATAATAACCTGCCTCGCACCGATGAGTAAATATCTACTCCTCCTTTGAAGGACTTGTTTCCCCATCGGCCATGAAAAACAGCCACTCATTTTTAACAGTGTTAAGACATGTTTGAAAAGGAAAGGGTTGTCATTACAACTCTTATTTTTATAATAAATCAACCAGTTAGTAGCAACTAGAACTGTCTAAATCTGTTCTGCGACTTCCGTGGGATTTAACAGCAAGGGCTGATAAAATCATGGCACTGATTCAGCGAATTGACTGAGCCCACCAACACAATGGAACTGAAATAAGGCGCACATACAGCTGAATTATACACCACTAATGTTATTATCACTCGCTATATTGTCTCGCAGAAATGGGCAAATGTCAAACCAGTCAAAAGTTGTTCAATTTTCATTGCTGCATGATTGGTGGCTGTGCCTTCAGCTGCCTGGGCCCCAAGCTCTGGAACTCCCTCCCTAAACCTCTCCGCCTCCCTACCTCCTCCTTTTAAAACGCTCGTTAAAACCTACCTCTTTGACCAAGCTTTTAGTCACCTGTCCTAATATCTCTTTATGTGGCTCGGTGTTAAATTTTGTTTGATATTCGCTCCTGTGAAGCACCTTGGGGCATTTTACTACATTAAAGGCGCCATGTCAACGCAAGTTGTTTTGTTAATAGCTGTATTATATTTATATAGAAATCATCAACATCAAAACATCTCTAAGTGTCTCACACTCTGAATTACTTTGAAGTACAGAGACTGTAGGTATATAAAGCAATCGCTCTTCATCTTGCAATGTCAAAATCTAGGCTGACATTCCCAGTGCAGTGCTGAGGGAGCGCCGCACTGTCGGAGGGGCAGTGCTGAGGGAACGCTGCACTGTCCGAGGGGCAGTACTGAGGGAGCGCCGAACTATCGGAAGGGCAGTACTGAGGGAGCGCTGCACTGTCGGAGGGGCAGTGCTGAGGGAATGCTGCACTATCGGAGGGGCAGTACTGAGGGAGTGCCGCACTGTCGGAGGGGCAGTGCTGAGGGAGCGCCGCACTGTCGGAGAGGCAGTGCTGGGGGAGTGCTGCACTGTCGGAGGGGCATTGCTAAGGGAACGCCGCACTGTCAGAGGGGCAGTGCTGAGGGAACGCTGCACTATCGGAGGGGCAGTACTGAGGGAGTGCCGCACTGTCGGAGGGGCAGTGCTGAGAGAGCGCTGCACTGTCGGAGGTGCCGTCTTTCGGATGAGACGTTAAACCGAGGTCCCATCTGCTCTCTCAGGTGGATGCAAAAGATCTCATGGCACTATTTCGAAGCTGAGCAGGGGAGTTATCCCCAGTGTTCTGACCAATATTTATCCCTCAATCAACATCACAAAAAAACAGATTATCTGGTCATTATCACATTGCTGTTTGTGGGAGCTTGCTGTGTGCAAATTGGTTGCCACGTTTCTTACATTACAACAGTGACTACACTCTAAATGTTCTTCATTGACTGTAAAGCGCTGTGAGACGTCGCTGGTTGTGAAAGGCGCTATATAAATGCAAGTCTTTCTTTCAGGTAGTGCATTGCAGATCTCAAAAAAAATTCTCATTTCCCCTCTAGTTCTTTTGCCAATTATTTTAAATCTGTGATCTTTGGTTAGCGACCCACTTGCCAATGGAAACAGTTCACCTTACTTGCTCTATCAAAACCCCTTCATGGCTTTGAACATCTCTTGTAAATCTCTCCTTATCTTTCTCTACTTTCAGCTTCTTTAGTTTCTCCAGTCCCTCAATCCTGGTAGCATCCTCTGCTGCACCCTCTGCTGCATCCTCTGCTGCACCCTCTGCTGCACCCTCTGCTGCACCCTCTGCTGCATCCTCTGCTGCACCCTCTGCTGCACCCTCTGCTGCATCCTCTGCTGCATCCTCTGCTGCATCCTCTGCTGCACCCTCTGCTGCACCCTCTGCTGCACCCTCTGCTGCACCCTCTGCTGCATCCTCTGCTGCACCCTCTGCTGCACCCTCTGCTGCACCCTCTGCTGCACCCTCTGCTGCATCCTCTGCTGCACCCTCTGCTGCACCCTCTGCTGCACCCTCTGCTGCACCCTCTGCTGCATCCTCTGCTGCACCCTCTGCTGCACCCTCTGATATCCTTCCTAAAGTGCAGTGCCAGAATTGTACACAATATTCCAGCTGAGGCCATCAATATAGGATAGTTACCAAGAAATCCAATAAGGAATTACCCAGAGAGTGGTGAGAATGTGGAACTCGCTGTCACCGGGAGTGGTTGAAGCGAATAGTATCGATGCATTTAGGGGAGGCTAGAAAAGCAAATAATAATAATAAAAAATAATAACTTTTATTTATATAGCGCCTTTAACGTAGTAAAACGTCGCAAGGCGCTTCACAGGGGTGTTACAGACAAACAGATAAATTTGACACCGAGCCACACAAGAAATTAAGGCAGATGATCAAAAGCTTGTTTAAAGAGGTAGGTTTTAACGAGCGTCTTAAAGGAGGAAAGAGAGGCAGAGAGGCGCAGAGGTTTATATGAGGGAGAAAGAATAGAGGGTTATTCCCATTTCCTACATTGCAACAGTGACTACACTCCAAAAGTACTTCATTGGCTGTAAAGCGCTTTGAGATGTCCGGGGGCCAAGAAAGGGGCTATATAAATGCAAATCTTTCTTTCTTCTTCTTTCTTTATACTGATAGGGTTAGATGAGGAAAGACAGCAGGAGGCTCAAGCAGCACATAAACGCTGGCATGGATCGAATAGCCTGCTTCTGTGCTGAATATCCCATGCAATCCTATGTAGCCAGTGATGTATAAAGGTATCAAATGACTTTTTATTCAATGCCCCTATTTACAAATCCAAGTATCCCGTTGACTTTCTTAACCACCCTATCAACTTGTCCTGCCATCATCAAAGATTTGTGACTGTGTACCCCCAAGTCCCTCTGTTCTTGCAGGCCCGTCTAAATAGGACCATTTAGATCATACTGCCTCTCCATGTTGTTCCTAAGTGCATCTCTTGACACTTAATGAAACATTCAAAGCACATCAAACATAGAAACAGCACTCATTCCGGTGCATTGAACATATAGAAACATAACATGAGAACTTAAGAATTAGGAGCAGGAGTAGGCCATTCGGCCCCTCGAGCCTGCTCCGTCATTCAATAAGATCATGGCTGATCTTCGACCTCAACTCCACTTTCCTGCACTATCCCCATATCCCTTGACTCCCTTAATATTCAAAAATCTATCGATCTCCGTCTTGAATATACTCAATGACTGAGCCTCCACAGCCCTCTGGGGTAGAGAATTACAAAGATTCACCACCCTCTGAATGAAGATGTTTCTCCTCATCTCAGCCCTAAATGGCCGATCCCTTATTCTGAGACTGTGACCCCTGGTTCTAGACTCCCCAGCCCAGGAGAAACATCCTCCCTGCATCTACCCTGTCAAACCCTGTAAGAATGTTGTAGGTTTCAATGAAATCAGCTCTCATTCTTCTAAATTCTAGAAAATACAGACCTAGTCTGCTCAATCTCTCCTCATAGGACAATCCCCCCCTCCCCGCCCCATCCAAGGAATCAGTTTGGCGAATCTTCGTTGCACTCCCTCAATGGCAAGTATATCCTTCCTTATACATTATACATATTAAACATGGGCTAAATATTCAGGTACTTAACACCACCTGGCTCTAGCGGCAGGTACATGAAAAAAAAATGGCGTCCACTCCACTTCCACCCACCTCAGGTGCGGGACCCGGTGGCTGCCATTTTGGTGAGGGCCATATGGCCCTGGACATTCAAAGCTGCAGCTTGGGATGTCAGTCGTCATGCAATGGTGAATGGCCTCCTTCTGTGCCGTAAATTTCTATGATTCTATGAATCAACATTCAAGGGACATTAAACAGCCACCTGCCAAAGAGAATAGACGGCGTTCCGGCTGACAGTTTATTTCAATTAAATAGGTTAGGCAGGACCAGGGGTCACAAATTGAAGTTGTACAGGGCTAGATCTAGGTTAGACGTCAGTAGATGGTTTTTTTCCCCAGAGAACAGTAGACCTCGGGAACAAGCTGTCGTTTCATGTGGTGGATGCAGACTCGCTGAATTCCTTCAAGCAAAAGCTGGATTGGTTTCTGGCCCTGGCAGAAATTAACTCTTACAAAAGGTAGGTATAGCAGGGAATTCAAGGCCAAGGTGATCTCCTGGACTAGTTTTGAATGCCTAAATGGTTTGGATAGGAATTTCCTAGATCTTTTTTTCCCCAAATTGGCCTGTTTTTTTTTTAATCTGTTTTTTTGCCTCTCCCAGGAGATCACATGGTTTCGGGTGGGGTGGAGTGTATATGTTGTGTTACGCAAGGTATCGTGTTAACGTCCTCGACCAGGCCAACATCCTCAGCATTGAAGCACTGATCACATTTGATCAGCTCCACTGGGCAAGCCACATAGTTTGCATGCCAGATACTCCCAAAGCAAGCGCTCTACTCGGAACTCCTTCACGGCAAACGAGCCAAAAGTGGGCAGCGGAAACGTTGCAAGGACACCATCAAAGCCTCCCTGATAAAGTGCGACATCGTCACTGCAGAAAGCAAAATTCACCAGAACCCCCCTTTGTTTGGGCTCATTCAAAAGGAAATTTAATTTGGGACTATCTACCGAAAAGTTTGGAACTCTAAAGTGCTTATGGAAGAAACTACGAACTTTAATAGAATTATGAACTTTTATAAGACAAATTCAAGCCTGTGGGCGGACCGAGGGAACTGTCTGGGTGAGAGGACGAGATAACCTGTCTGGAAGAATGAGTATTTGGAAATCTTTCTCCACAAGAGACAGTACCATCACAGTATCACCCAGAGATAGCTCCCCATCAACATGGGTCTGGACAAACTATTTCAGCATATACATCACAAAGAGGCCCAATCCAGCCTGTATGCGAAAGACTAAGCACAAAAGGACATTGCAATTACCAAACTAATATTTCCATCAGGAAACAGTTTTACAAACATCAACCCACCCAAGACATATCAACTTTAACGAGCCTGACAAAATATTACAAAGAAGAACCAAGCCCGCCAAAATTATAAAGAGGATTGTGAACAGATTGGGCGGCAAGATTAGAACACTGAAATCATATAACTGGCCACTGTTTTCAACAGAGAGAGAGAGGAGGGAGAGAGAGGAGTGAGAGGGGAGAGAGGTGGTTGCTACTACCTCATCAAGACAAGGAGAGAAACCAACGCGACAGTTGTAAAACTAACTTCTCCAGCCTCGAAGTCTTGAAATCCTGAAGGAAGGAAGAACATCACCATCTACCACTTAACTATCAAAAGGATTGATAAGCATAAGTCCCTGCCTGCCCTGGAGTCTAACCTAGCTAGAATTAGGTATTGGGAGGTGGGAGGTGTAATTTTACTGCAACCCCCTTTGAATGTGTAGTGTATGGTACTTTATTAGAGTGATTTTAAGTTTGACCTTGTACCTTTCCTTCTATTGTTCTTTGTTAGAGTGATTGTAAGTTTGGCCGCGTATTTTCTTACTAGAGTAATAAGCCTGTATTACTTTGACTGTAATAAAACAAAGTTCTTTTCATCAAACCAGCGTCCTCTACACTTTTGTCACACATCCTCCCCCCCACCCCCCAAATAAATCCAGAGTACAGAACCCAAGGGAGGGGGAGCGATTCAAAACCGCTCAAGTTATAGTCAGAAGGGAACCTGACCCCTTCATAAAGACCACAACACCCCCCCCCCCCACCACTCTCCTTATACTACTGACACCTGGGAATCCCTGGCCAAAGACCGCCCTAAGTGGAGGAAGTGCATCCGGGAGGGCGCTGAACACCTCGAGTCTCGTCGCCGAGAGCATGCAGAAACCAAGTGCAGGCAGTGGAAAGAGCGTGCGGCAAACCAGTCCCACCCACCCCTTCCCCTCAACCACTGTCTGTCCCACCTGTGACATGGACTGTGGTTCTCGTATTGGACTGTTCAGTCACCTAAGGGTTTATTTTTAGAGTGGAAGCAAGTCTTCCTCGATTCCGAGGGCCTGCCTATGATGGTGATCACAATTGTGTGGGACAGGCTCAATGGACCAGATAGTCTTTACCTGTCCGTCATTGTTCATATATTCGCATGCTACAAAGAGGTATCACCAACAGTTAATTCTGGGCCCCAGTCCTGGAGACTATTTGGAACTCACTGTTTAATCCTACACTGCCCAATTAACATAAAATAATCATCATGGTTTTACGCAATGAAATACCCAGGGTTTTTTAAATAAATGCTTCCATCTGTATTTAACATCCTGTTTAGCGCTTAGACAGTTTGAGATTGTGTTAACTGCTGGTTAGTGATTCATAAACAAACTCTTATCGGAAATCTGTCCAAACACGGCTATATTTTCTGAACAACTTGCTAATCATCATTTATTTTCTAGACAGCGATAATGTTTTATTCAGATAACTTAACACTGAACACATATTTACAGCCATTCATTTCAAATGAATGATTAATAATTCTGGAAGGTATCCAACTGAAATGTAAACGATGGTGTGTCCAGTCCAGCTTGATAGAGCAGCAAGGGGTGTACACTGCCTGTGCTGGTTAAACGGGAAACTGTGAGCAAAGGGAGAGTGCTATATACTAGTACTGTCAAATCCATTCCTCATTGTGGGGACCAGCCCTCTCTCTGCACCAGGGAACCATTTCAATGAGATTGTGAATTGTACAGGGCCCTGGTGAGACCACACCTGGATTATTGTGCACAGTTCAGGTCTCTATTATCTAAGGAAGGATGTACTTGCCTTGGAGGCAGTACAACAGAGGTTCACCAGACTGATTCCTGGGGTGAGAGGGCTGTCCTAAAATGAGAGATTGTGTAGAATGGGCCGATACTCTCTGGAGTTTAGAAGAATGAGAGGTGATCTCATTGAAACATACAAGATTCTGAGGCGGATTGACAGGGTAGATGCTGAGAGGTTGTTTCCCCTTGGCTGAGGAGTCTAGAACTAGGGGGCACAGTCTCAGGATAATGGGAAGGCCATTTAGAACTAAGATGAGGAGGAATTTCTTCACTCAGAGGGTTGTGAATCTTTGGAATTCTCTGCCCCAGAGGGCTGTGGATGCTGAGACATTGAGTATATTCAAGGCTGAGATGGGTTGATTTTTGGCATCTCGGGAAATCAAGGGATATGTTGATTGGGCGGGAAAGTGGAGTTGAGGTCAATGATCAGCCGTGATCTTATTGAATGGCGGAGCAGGCTCGAGGGGCACTAGGGCCTACTCCCGCTCTCATTTCTTATGTTCGACAGTGCGTTAGGGGTTGGAACCATGGACAAATCCAGAAATGACGGTTGGGTACCCAAGGCGGGTAGAGTCACCGCACAGTGCACGGTGGATAATGGTGACCTTTTCCTGGCTCAGTTGTTGTAATGTATGCACCGGTGAGCTGTTGCACTGTTGCATTGTGAGTGGCTTAGCCAGGTCACATGATGGTCACAAGATTCAATAAAGCCCCAGTCAGTTGGGTCTAGGTCATCCACGATGAGGTATGCAGTTGTGAGCCTGGTGGATGAACTGGAAACGTGTAGTGTGATTGTTAAACCTTTGCTAATAAACCAACTAGTTCTTAATAGCAATGTGTAGGTAATTTCAACCTCAGATAAGTGTCATTGATCTTATTTTTGTGATTTATGTTGTGGTGGCGTGAGTTATTTATTGGGAATGTTTTTGGCATGGGATTTTCACTTGCCCAGCCAGCCTAGCGCCCTAAAGGAGGTGTGCAAAGCTTCCCTTAGTGCTCCGTTCCATGCTCAGGGCCCAGCTCATGAATTTTGCGGTGACAGACGCAAACCATTTGCCGGTGCCAAATTTACCGCCCCGCCTGGATTAGCGCAACAGAGGCGTGACCAAATTTACACCCCCAACTTTTTCAAGTGTTTTTACAGTGAGAAGTTCACGTCAATTCAGCGACGTCAAATTGGTTTCCACCTGTGAGTGGCTTAGCCAGTCACGTGATGTTCACAAGACTCAATAAAACCCCATTCAGTTGGGTCTAGGTCATCCACGATGAGGTATGCAGTTGTGAGCCTGGTGGATGAACTGGTGATGTGTAGTGTGATTGTTAAACCTTTGCTAATAAACCAACTAGTTCTTAATAGCAATGTGTAGGTAATTCTGACCTCGGGCAAGTGTTACTGATTTTGGAGGAGCAGGGTATCACCGACTTCAGGATTTCCGTCTTTAGCTGCACATGTGCGGATGGCAGGAGTTGCTATCAGTTTCAAAGAGTGGTGACGGCGCACGCCGACAGTTTCGGCGTCATTACAACCGCGAAATCCCCGGGCCATTGTTTCAATCTAAACCCAATTACAGCGGCGGTAACGACCGAGACAGTTGTCACGCTGAACCCGCGCAGCACAATATCTAATAGCACCTTAGCTTCAGCCCAAACACAATTTAATTTCACGTCAAGGAGTAAGTACTTTGTGGCATAGTGGCATCTCCGTGTGTGAGTCAAACATCCTACAGGGATGCTTCATTATCTGAGTAAGTGTGGGGTGAAGTGATCGTGTGAAGCAAGACAGCTTTAATGAGGTGAAGTTATCAACGCCACCTTTGGTTTTCATTAGGTTCATTATCCACATTTTTTTTACCTCTTGATTTATTACTGCCATTGAGTTGCGATGTCGAATCGAATTACTCCGATAATCTTACAAATGAATGAGGTTTCAAACGGGTAATGAATTGCTTGACATTTGGGAATGTGTCGGATTTTGTCTTCGGTCAGCGGCAAGAAAGTAAAGGCAAGAATATTACCATTGGTAACTTAGTGGGTGGTTAGGGTCATGGTCAACATTCCCTGTAAGCTGCATAATGTTCTGCGCAGCCTGTTTCCTTTAGTGCTTGGTCCCTTTAATTGTCTGCGCATGCGCAGTATTCACAATGTAAGAGCCTGTGAGCGGCCGGCGCGGGATCTCTCCCATTACTGTGCCGCCGCACAGTTTATAGGGAACATTGGTCATGAGTTCAAGTCCCACTCCAGTGACTTGAGCACAAGAATCTAGTCTGACACTCCAGCGCAGTGCTGAGGGAGTGCATACTGTCGGAGAGTGCCGGCCTTCAGGAAGAGACGCTAAACATGAGAACATAAGAAATAGGAGCAGGAGGAGGCCATACAGCCTCTCGAGCCTGCTCCGCCATTCAATACGATCATGGCTGATCCGATCTTGGGCTCAGCTCCACTTCCCTGCCCGCTCCCCATAACTCCTTATTCCCTTATCGGTTAAGAAACTGTCTATCTCTGTCTTAAATTTATTCAGTGACCCAGCTTCCACAGCTCTCTGAGGCAGTGTATTCCACAGATTTACAACCCTCTGAGAGAAGAAATTCCTCCTCATTTTAGTTTTAAATGGGCGGTCCTTATTCTAAGATTATGCCCCCCTAGTTCTAGTCTCCCCTATCAGTGGAAACATCCGCTCTGCATCCACCTTGTCAAGCCTCAAACTGAGACATTATCTGTCGGTCTTCATTGGCACGATTTGAAGGAAGAGGAGGGAGTTCTCCCAACTCCCGTGGTCCCAGGCCAACATTCCTCCCCGAACCAACACCACCAACAATACACGAGAAACTGGCCATCAACCCCACCTGCTGCCTCTGTGTAAAATGGCAGCCTTGTTTGACAACAGAACAGTCATCATGCACTCTGGAGTAATTCATCACATTTTTGAGCTATATAAATGCAAGTGTTTCAACCACGCATTTTGGAACTTATGAGGTACATTTTTAGCAAAGTGAAAGAACCAATCATAGGCCCTGAATTTGCAGTCAGCAGCAAAGAGATGGCGTTCGCCGCTGACCTCAAAAAAAGCGGCCCACAAAGATTTAGCGACCTCAGGTGTGAATGTCAGCTCTCCCGATCTTACGTTGAATCTGGCGCCAAATCAAGCGAATCTCCAGTGCCCAGCAGCAGTGATGTCATCAAGCAGGCTGAGCAGCCAATCCCATTGAAGAATTCTCACAGACAGCAAACCAGGAAGTAAAATGCACAGATTCTAATTTACTTTTACTAAATTTTTCAAAAAATTTTGCAAAATAAAGATTGGGATATGCGCATAAAGATTAATGCAGAAGTTGAAATATCATTAAAAAAGCTATTAAAATAATTATTATACTAAAAGCCATAAAATTCTTATCATATTAATGGAAACATTTGACATTCAACAAGTATAAAATGAGTTTTTCAGGGCCAGAACGCTGTTCAGGGTCAAGACGCTGTTAAAAACCCAGTTACATCTCTTTCAACAAGGCTTAGCTTTTTAGTTTAACAGCGATATTTCAGCTTAATGGGGGTCGTTTTTGTCAGGAATGGTGTTTGAACTGAATGCCGGCTCTGGGGAATCCCACAGAGGTCTGGCTTTAATTTATTTTCGGTGATCAGTTGTATAGTTCGGTTCTGGCACTATGGCCCGGATTTGGCGGAGCAGTGAATGACTGCCAGCAACTTCAGGATTGCCGCGTTTATCTGTGCTCTTGCCGGCTCTAGAAGTCGCTGTCACGTTACAGAGGGGCAGTGACGGTGAACGGCGACAGTCGGGCCGCCTTTACCAACGCCAAATCCGGGCCATAGTGCCAGAACCGAACTATACAACTGATCACCGAAAATAAATTAAAGCCAGACCTCTGTGGGATTCAGAGGGCAGCAAGGGGCTAGAACAGGTAGCAAGGGACAAGATGACCGATGATGTAGCAAGTCTCAGGGGATGGAGCGTTATAATCATGAAAAATATTCGCGGCAATGATAGCACTGTAGTCTTTTGAAAGGCTTTCATCATCTTTTGGAAGCTAAGACGGAGGGTCCTTAGGAGTGTTAATATTTACACGGGGGTCCCCAGGAGTGTTAGTATTTGTTGGGGGTCCTGGGAGTGTGTTCGTATTTACAAGGGGTCTCCGGGACTGTGTCAGTATTTACAAGGGGTCCCCAGGAGTGCATCAGTGTTTACAGTGGTCCCCGGGAGTGTCAGTATTTATAGAGAGTCCCCGGGAGTGTGCCAGTATTTACAGGGGGTCTCCGGGACTGTGTCAGTATTCACAGTGGGTCCCCAGGAGTGCGTCAGTGTTTACAGGGAGTCTCCGGAGTGCGTCAGTATTTACAGGGTGTTCCCGGGATTGTGTCAGTATTTACAGGGGGTCCCCAGGAATGTGTCAGTGTTTACAGGGGGTCCCTGGGAGTGCGTCAGTATTTACAAGGGGTTCCTGGGATTGTGTCAGTGTTTACAGGGGGTCCCGGGATTGCGTCAGTATTTACAGGGGGTACCCGGGAGTGCATCAGTATTTACAGGGGGTTCCTGGGATTGTGTCAGTATTTACAGGGGCTCCCCGGGAGTGTGTCAGTATTTTCAGATGGTCCCCGGGTGTGTGTCATTAATTACAGGGGGTCCCCGGGAGTGTGTCAGTATTTACAGGGGGTCCCCAGGAATGTGTCAGTGTTTACAGGGGGTCCCTGGGAGTGCGTCAGTATTTACAAGGGGTTCCTGGGATTGTGTCAGTGTTTACAGGGGGTCCCGGGATTGCGTCAGTATTTACAGGGGGTACCCGGGAGTGCATCAGTATTTACAGGGGGTTCCTGGGATTGTGTCAGTATTTACAGGGGCTCCCCGGGAGTGTGTCAGTATTTTCAGATGGTCCCCGGGTGTGTGTCATTAATTACAGGGGGTCCCCGGGAGTGTGTCAGTATTTACAGGGGGTCCCCGGGAGTGTGTCACTATTTACAGGGGGTTCCCGGGAGTGTGTCGGTATTTATTGTTCAGTAAAGTACCATTTCCGCATGTTTCCTCTGAGTATATCACAAGATCCATTAATCATTGTAGCTCCTCTATAAACCTATACTTGTTCACAAATCCTAAGACCAACTATTGCCGTGTCGAGGTCTATAAAATTACTGCACATTCAGAGGTAGCAGATTTGTGACTGACCATCTCTCTGACAGATGCGTTTAATAGTGCAATGCTCAGTGCCTAGAAAATAACTGTTAAAAAAAAATCATTACTTGGCTTAATTTAGTCAATCTTACCCCTTAATCATTTGTTTAATTACTGATTTTCCACTTGGGTTGCAATGCTTAATGCCTGCAATAATTCATAGCGCTAAATACGATTCAGCCATGTGATAGTTCAACGCAGACTCTACATTCAATAACCAACTTTCTGCTGAGCATTCATCACGTTTGGCTGTAAATTGGAACGATTTCACTAATTTATCCAAAAATCACTTACTTTCCACTGATTTTAATCATGGTTATAAAGCTCCTTTGAGATGACAAACAACACATTGCACCACAGACTGCTTCACCCCTTACATAACTGCAGCTCTGTAATTAACACAACAGCCCAACACGCTGCTTTCTGGAGTGTCAGCTGTGGCTCAGTAGGCAGCACGCTCACCTCTGAGTCAGAAGGTTGCGACTTGAGCACATAAATCTAGACTGACACTCCCACTGCTGTACTGGAGGGAGCGCCACACTGTTGGAGGTGCGTCTTTGGGATAAGATGTTAAACTGAGGCCCCGTTTGCTCTCTCAAGTGGATGTAAAAGATCCCTTGGCACTATTTCGAAGAAGAGCAGGGGCAGTTATCCCTGATGTCCAGGCCAATATTTATCCCTCAATCAACATAACAGAAAGCAGATTATCTGGGTCATCATCATGTTGCGTTTGTGGGAGCTTGCTGTGTACAAATTGGCTGCCGCGTTTCCCACATTACCAAAGTGACTACATTCCAAAAGTACTTGATTGGCTGTAAAGTGCTTTGAGACGTCCAGTGGTTGTGAAAGGAGCTATAGAAATACAAATTTTTATTTATGTCTGGATTCCTTTTAAAGATTTTCTTTTGCACTTGAAATTGTCAGCAAAAGCTGCAAACTGGTAACTGCCTAGCCACAGTCTTAGTTCCTAGCTTCTCCGATCATCTTGGTGCTGTATGGTAGACACGGTATGGTAGGCGCAATATTCGTTCCCGGGATGTGGGTGTCGCTGGCAATGCCGGCATTTATTGCCCATCTCTAATTGCCCCTTGAGAAGGTGGTGGTGAGCCGCCTTCTTGAACCGCTGCAGTCCCGTGTGGTGAAGGTGCTCCCACAGTGCTGTTAGGGAGGGAGTTCCAGGATTTTGACCCAGTGACGATGAAGGAACGGCCGATATATTTCCAAGTCAGGATGGCGTGTGACTGGGAGGGGAACGTGGAGGTGGTGGTGTTCCCATGCGCCTGCTGCTCTTGTCCGTCTAGGTGGTAGAGGCCGCGGGTTTGGGAGGTGCTGCCGAAGAAGCCTTGGCGAGTTGCTGCAGTGCATCTTGTAGATGGTGCACACTGCAGCCACGGTGCGCCGGTGGTGGAGGGAGTGAATGTTGAAGGTGGTGGATGGGGTGCCAATTGAGCGGGCTGCTTTGTTCTGGCTGGTGTTGAGCTTATGTGCAGGCAAGTGGAGAGTATTCCATCACACTCCTGACTTGTAGATGGTGGAAAGGCTTTGGGGAGTCAGGAGGTGAGACACTCGCCTTGGTGTGGTAGGTGCGGGATGGAAGATGCTGTTTACTGAGTGCTATCAGCCCTTCTTCGTATGGATTGCGGGAGCGCATAAAACCCTCTCGCTGTATAGGACTAACTACCCCAGCGGCTGGTATAAAGATGGTTATGGCAATGCAAGAAGCATTCGCGTCGCAGCCCGTCAGACGGTTAATCAGCCCACAAATCCTCCCACTAATTCACACTGTTCTCCAAGGGTAGAGGACGAAGGTACCAAAACAACAACATCTGCGAACTATAGCCAAAACATAATCACTGCGAGTTCACATCGATCCCAATTTATAACACATACGTAGAGGCAAGTATAAAAGACACAGCAGTACAATCTGAACATTAATAGCGATAGCTGATTCTATTCAGGAGCACAGATAATTAATTTCCTGACCTTCAGGGGCCGCTTCCTACCCCTAGGGGAACTGCAGTGCGAGGAGACAAAAGCCCTTTTTCATGCAGAGTATAATTTAATTTGACGAAGAATTGTTTGAAAGGAGACATCCAAATGCTGAGCGCTCTGCCCCGAACAATCGCAGAGCTGATCACCAGTGTTACAGAACTGAGTAAGTACAATAGGCTAGATTGGCAAAAAAACTCTCAATTCTGACGAATCATTAGTCTCAAAAGGAAGTGAATGAACCTGGTAGAGCAAGTGGAATAAAAGACGGGCAGATTCTCAAACATAATTTGATGGCGAGACAGGTGCGGAGATATTAGAACAAGTGACCAAAAGCTTGGTCGAAGAGGGAGATTTTAAGGAGCAACTAAAGGAAGAAAGAGAGGTTTGATAATTGCTCCCGTGAAGCAATAGTTAACCATGTTTATTTATTTCTATCAAATACTAATGCTATTCAAACCTCCTTTGGCAGTGTACTCCAAAGATTCCTTTGTCTAATCAATATCTGAATGCTGGCCAAGGAAGGCAATTCATTGTCTGTAAAACACTTTGGGATCTCCAGAGGATTAATCAACGAGTTTGGTTGAGGGATAAATATTGGCCAGAACTCCCCTGCTCTTCGTCGAAATAGCACCATGGGATCTTTTACGTCCACCTGAAAGAGCAGGCGGGGCCTCGGTTTAACGTCTCATCCGAAAGACGGCACCTCCCACAGTGCAGCACTCCCTCAGCACTGCACTGGGAGTGTCAGTCTCTAGAGTGGGATTTGAATCCACGACCTTCGAACTCAGCCATATAGGGCCGGAGAGACCACTGCAATCCATTTGGCTGGCCAGCGTCATATTGTGAAAGTCGTTCCAATCATCACACAGACCTATTGGATATTTTTTTTAAAATTCATTCCTGGGATGTGGGCGTCGCTGGCAAGGCCAGCATTTATTGCCCATCCCTAATTGCCCCTTGAGAAGGTGGTGGTGAGCCGCCTTCTTGAACCGCTGCAGTCCGTGTGGTGAAGATGCTCCCACAGCGCTGACTTTGTCGCAGCGGTTTGGTACAATGGAGTGTCTCGCTGGGACATTTCAGGGGGCAGTTAAGAGTCAACCACATTGCTGTGGGTCTGGAGTCACATATAGGCCCAGACCGGGTAAGGGCGGCAGATTTCCTTCCCTAAAGGACATTAGTGAACCAATCAGGTTATACTCCTGGAACCATATGCACGAGCAGAGTTGCTTCTACACTTGGATTATTTATTCAATGGAAGCTTAGCTCAGATGGTTGTGGGATCAAATCCCACTCCAGGACTTGAGTACACAATCCATGGGGTACACTCCAGTCCATTACTGAGGGAGCGATGTATCATTGAGGAAGGTGCCCTTCAACTGAAATATTAAACTCAGGTCCTGGCTGGAAATCTCAGCAGGTCAGGCAGCATCTGTGGAGAGAAAGCAAAGTTAATGTTTCAGGTCAATGACCCTTCGTCAGATTCCAGCATCCGCAGTATTTTGCTTTTGTCCTGGCTGCCTGTACCAGTAGATGTTAAAAATCCAATGATACTATTGGAAGGATGTTCTGCCAGTGTCCCGTATCTTCCTTATCCGATGCCACCAAAAAGGGATTATCTCATCGTTATTTGGGTAATATTACAATGCACAAAATGGCGGCTGCTTTTGCCTGTAGCGTGTCACTGTACTTCAAAGGAAGTAATTGTATGTCAAGTGCTTTGATATGTTTCTGAGACGTGATAAGACATTGTATAAACACGAGTCTTTGTAATTAGCATATTGGGCCACATCAAGCAATGTTCTAAACCTAAACTATTCATTTGATGAGCAGCTTAGACAGTTGTGCACCGCCTTCTCACCCTGAGCAACATTTAGATGTTTGGACTGTTCCAGTCGAGCTGTTAAATATGAAGAGAGAAGCTGAGCTTGATCCCGAGAAAGAAAGACTTACATTTATATAGCGCCTTTCACGGCGTATCAAAGCGCTTTATAGCCAATGAAGTACTTTTGGAGTGTAGTCACTGTTGTAATGTGGGAAACGCAGCAGCCAATTTGTGCACAGCAAGCTCCCACAAATAGCAATGTGATAATAACCAGATAATCTGTTTTTGTTATGTTGATTGAGGGATAAATATTGGCCAGGACACCGGGGACAGCTCCCCCTGCTCTTCTTCGAAATAGTGCCGTGGGATCTTTTACGTTCACCTGAGCGGGCAAATGGGGCCTCGGTTTAACGTCACATCCGAAAGACGGCACCTCCGACAACGTGGCACTCCCTCAGCACTGCACTGGGAGGGTCAGCTTGGAGCGGGACTTGAACCCACAACCTTCTGACTCAGAGGCGAGGGTACTGCCCACTGAGGCTGACATCATTCAGAGGATCTATTTGGGACGTGCAGCTGGAACCGAGCAAGTGAAAACCCTTGTCTTGCTCGGCCAGGAGGAAAGGCCAAGTCCACGGAGCAAAGATGAGCTTTGTGATGCAGCCTGTAGCTAAAGGAATTCTTCGGTTTGCAATGATAATGAGGAAGAGGAAAAAGAAAATCCACAGGAACTCTGTTGTGAATGGAACAAATTGGGACTCGAGCAAAAATCAAAAACCCAACTGTTGCCATAGCCACAGTTCATCTTTATTTATTTATGAATGGGGAATTGGCTGCCATGGTAACTGGAATGTATTAAGTGCCCTTTGGTGAGGAGGCTGGTGGCAGTAACTGACTGTGATTGCGGGAGCCCATGCGCTCGGTAAACGTCTCGGAGTGGGGGGCTGTCCGTGCTGCGGTTACCGACTTCAATAGTTGTCAATTGCCGTCGAATCACTGGCCAGCAATGGCCGCAGTAAAATTGCTCACAATCGGCGAATCAGACCTCACCAGGAGCTGCCACTCTCCTTAATCCTCGAAGCACCACTCAGCAAGCTTCACCTCAACAACAACAATGTATAACACTCATGATCCATACCAAGATACTGCTCCCTCTCTGGCTCAGTCGCGCTCTCTTTCCCTACATTTTCTTTTAAGAACATAAGAATTAGGAGCGGGAGTCGGCCATTCGGCCCCTTGAGCCCTGCTCCACCATTCAATAAGATCATGGCTGATCTTCTACCTCAACTCCACTTTCCTGCACTATCCCCATATCCCTTTATTCCCTTAATACCCCAAAAATCTATAGATCTCTGTTTTGCATATACTCAACGACTGAGCCTCCACAGCCCTCTGGGGCAGAGAATTCCAAAGATTCACCACCCTCCGAGTGAAGAAGTTTCTCCTCATCTCAGTCCTAAATGGCCGACCCCTTATTCTGAGACTGTGACCCCTGGTTCTAGACTCCCCAGCCAGAGGGAAACATCCTCCCTGCATCTACCCTGTCAAGCCCTGTAAGAATTTAGTGTGTTTTTTCTTTTTATGTTAACCTTTTTGTGCTGCTCTTACCCTCGAGTTCATGTGTTTGTTGGTTGCTGAAAAAAACAAAAGACACCCGGGCCTCTCCCCCAGCCTCCCTCGGAATGTGTGCTCCAATCTCTCTTCACGCATATAAGACTGAGCTGAGGTTGAATTTCTTCACTCAGAGGGTTGTGAACCTCTGGAATTCTCTGCCTCAGAGGGCTGTGTGCTGACTCGTTGACTATATCTAAGGCTGAGATCGGTAGATTTTTGCACTCTAGGGGAACTGAGCGATATGGGGATCGGGCGATGAAGTGGAGTTGAAGTCCGACAATCAGCCATGAACTTATTGAATTGGCAGAGCAGGCGCGAGGGGCAGTATGGCCTACTTCTGCTCCTATTTCTTAGACATCTGTAAGACAAAGGTCCTCCACCAGCCTGTCCTCACCGCACAGCACTGCCCCTTAGTCATCAAGATCCATGGTGCGGCCCTTGACACCGTGGACCACTTCCCAGATCTCGGGAGCCTCCTATCAACAAGAGCAGGCATCGACGACGAGATCCAACATCGCCTCCAGTGCGCCAGTGCAGCCTTCGGTCGCCTGAGGAAAAGAGCGTTTGAAGACCAGGCCCTCCAAACTGCCACCAAGCTCATGGTCTACAGGGCTGTAGTAATACCTGCCCTCCTGTATGGCTCAGAGACATGGACCATGTACAGAGAAACCTCAAGTTGCTGGAGAAATATCACCAACGATGTCTCCGCAAGATCCTACAAATCCCCTGGGAGGACAGGCGCACCAACATCAGAGCCCTCACTCAGGCTAACATCCCCAGCATTGAAGCACTGACTGCACTCGATCAGCTCCGCTGGGCAGGCCACATAGTCCGCCTGCCAGACACGAGACTCCCAAAGCAAGCGCCTACTCGGAGCTCCTTCACGGCAAACGAGCCAAAGGTGGACAGCGGAAACGCTACAAGGACACCCTCAAAGCCTCCCTGATAAAGTGCGACATCCCCACTGACAACTGGGAGTCCCTGGCCCAAGACCGCCCTAAGTGGAGGAAGTGCATCCGAGAGGGCGCTGAGCGCCTCGAGTCTCAACGCCGAGAGCATGAGGAAATCAAGCGCAGGCAGCGGAAAGAGCATGTGGCAAACCTGTCCCACCCTCCCCTTCCCTCAACGACTACCTGTCCCACCTGTGACAGAGTCTGTGGCTCTCGTATTGGACTGTTCAGCCACCAAAGAATTCACTTCAGGAGTGGAAACAAGTCTTGCTCGATTCCGAGGGACTGCCTATGATGATGATTTCTTATGTTCTGATCTCTTAAGGAAAAAATAAGGTGAAATAAGAGGCAAATTTGGAATTTGTGTATTTCAGCTCAAATTCGCTGATCGCTGCAACCTGCCTGAATTACTGCAAAGCATCATCATCATCATCATAGGCGGTCCCTCGAACGAGGATGACTTGCTTCCACATGAGTTCACAGATATTTCAATGAAGGACCCGATATTCCAGGTCCCGAACTACATCCTGAAGGGTGGAAGATGCCTGTGTGTGGATTTTTTTAACGTGGGGTGGCCGTTGCACACCAGCCACCACACGGGCTTGACAGAGCTAGGTCTTGGTCCAGTGGCAAGGGTTATCCAAGCCGACTGGAGACCTGCTCTGCTGCATGGACCTAGTGTGCACACATATCGCAGTGTGGGCTGGGCCCGTGCTGCCCCTGGACCTTCGGCTCTTCTGGGCCCCGAACCCTCATTTGCCGCACCTCTTCCACGATCTCTGGCCGCTCCTCCGCCACAAACTGCAAAGCATTATGGTTACTTTAGCATTTTAGAATTGTTGCAATGCATTGTGGTACTTTAACATATGATATGTGTTGAAACGTATACAGATACTTTAGCTTGTCAAATGGCTGTAATACTTTACTGTTCCTGTATACACAAACTGCTGCAACTGAAGATCCCGTTGCTAAAGAGCTGGTTTCGTAGCGCCCTAAGAGAGGCCTCCCTGCAAAAAAAAGAATAGGCACAAAAAAAATGCTCCCTACACATTAATCACCCCAAATAAAGTAAAATGGCAGCAGAATAACTACAAGTATATCAATCACACTTACCTCATGCAGTCGTTCCTTCCCTTAGTGCCCAGGGTCAGCTCTGCACGCCAGCTTTCTCTGGCGCGGTCACTAGGGGGCGCTACGGGTGCAGCACAAACCAATTTTGCATCCGTGTGGATACTGGGGGCGCTGCACACCCAGCACGACGCTCCCGGCCGAAACTCCTCAGCGCCGCCGGTCCCGGTACACAGAATGTGCCGAGCGGCGCCAATGTCGCTGCTCGCGGCTGCAAACCCCCTAGCGCCCCTGTTCTGACCCTCACGGCGGGCCCGATCACACCGAATTTCTCCCCCGTAGACTTGGGCTTTTACAGGGCATCATTTCAAAGTTTGCAGATGGCATGAAATTCGGAAATGTACTAAAGGGCAAACAGACCTGAGGAGGATGTAGACAGACTGGTGAAATGGACAGACACGTGGCAGATGAAATTTAGTGATTTGTTTTGGTAGGAAGAATGAGGAGAGGCAATGGTAACTAAATGGTACAATTTTAAACGGGTACAGGAACAGAGAGACGTTCACATGTCTTTGAAGATGGCAGGGCAAGTTGAGAAGGTTTTTAAAAAGCCACACGGGATCCTTGACTTTATAAATAAAGGCATAGAGTGCAAAAGCAAGGAAGTTGTGTTCAACCTTTATAAATCACTGCTTAGACCCAAGCTGGAGTATTGTGTTAAGGAAGGATGGCAATGCTTTAGTACCATGGAAGGAAGACTTCAGTTAAGTGGAGACATTGCAGCAGTTGAGAGCAGAGGAGGGGATTTAAGAGATGAATGAATGAGCCCATCGCTCTCATGCCCTTGGATTAAATGGGTTAGGGTTATTTAGGGTTAGGGTTATTTAGGGTTAGGGTTAGGATAGGCAGAGGATATTTACTGGAATGATACCTTGGATGAAAGACTTCAGTGATGTGGAGAGACTTGAGAAGCTGGAGTTGTTCTTCTTAGAGCAGAGAAGGTTAAGTGGGGGTGAGGGGCGGAGGTTGATAGAGGTGTTCAAAATCATGACGGGGTTTGATGAGAGTAAATAAGGAGAAATTGTCTCCAGTGCCAGAAGGGTCGCTAACCAGAGGATGCAGGTTTACGGTAATTGGCAAACGAGCCAGTGGCGTCACGAGGAGAACATTTTTTACGCAGCGAGTTGTTATGATCTGGAACGCGCTGACTGAAAGGGCGGTGGAAGCAGATTCAGTAGTACCTTTCAAAAGGGAATTGGAATTGAAAAGAGGTGGAGGGCAATGGGGAAAGAGCAGGGGAGCGGGATTAGTTGGATAGGTCTTTCAAAGAGCCGGCACAGAAACGATGGGCCGAATGGCCTCCTTCTATCATTCTATTCTTGACGTTTCCAATTGTGCAACTCAAATATTGCAATGCTTGCACTTTTTTCAGACTCTTAGATGTCGCGAGAGCCCAGAAGGAATTTCTAAAATAGTCTTCCACATTATTTGATAGTGAAGAGAAAGAGATTCTTACAATCCATTTGAACTGCATAGAATGCGAAGAGTACCAATTTTCAATACTTTGCTCTGGCAGCTTTGATGTTAGTCAGAGTAATTTACTGTCAAACCCGTGACATTACATTGATTCAGTGTAACCGAATTGCCTGCCAGTTACAAAAAGGACTAAATTCAGAAACGGAATATAATTTATTTTGACAAACTAGAGCATTGTGCTACTGAATCGATTGAGAGCGACCCTTGAGCAAATATATAAATCTCCCATCAATGAATAGAAATCAAAAAAAAAACCTGAAAGGCTTTATTTTTTTTGGTGTGGATTGCAAGTGTAGCCCGAAAGGACATGTTGCTGCAGATTTGCGTCAAAGATACCAGTGTTAGCCAGCCAGGATTCGCACGTTAAGGTCAAGAGAGTTCAAACGGTTTCCACTTGGCCTCAGACACATTTAATCACAAACTACTTGCACACGTGTGAGAAAAAGCAGGGAAAGGCAGCCATGTACACGAGTGCGGGATTTGTTCACGTGCTCAAGCACTTTGATTTTGTATTTCACCTTCTCTTCCTACCCCGTTGGGTCTTGGTAGTATCATGGTACACCCACCACGGGCATGGGCACATCTCTCATATCAGGGCAGTAGAAATCTGGACCCCCCCCCCACCCCCCCGCCACAACTCCCCACAAAGGCTGTGCGCTGAGGGACAATTGGAACATTCAAGGCTCGGATCGGTCCATTTTTGTTAGGTATGGGTTCTAAGCGATACAGGAAATAGGGTTGAGGTGCAGATCAGCCATGATCTGCTTGAATGGCGGAGCAGCTTGGAAGGGCCGAATGGCCTACCCCCCGAGATGTCTGCGCTCCCTAATTCTGCCCTCTTGAGCATCCCTGATTATAATCGCTCAACCATCGGTGGCCGTGCTTTCTGTTGCCTGGGCCCCAAGCTCTGGAACTCCCTCCCTAAACCTCTCCGCCTCTCTACCTCTCTCTCCTTCTTTAAGACGCTCCTTAAAACCTACCTTTGGTCACCTGCCCTAGCTTCTCCTTATGTGACTCGGTGTCAAACGTTTTGTCTCATAATACTCCTGTGAAGCGCCTTTCACTACATTAAAGGCGCTATATAGTTACAAGCTATTGTTGTTGTTCCTACGAGAGATGGACATTGTTTAATGCTCAGAGTCACATATTTAAATGAGCACCATCTTGCACTCATCTGTGAATCAGTCAGGGAAGTGGGGCAGATCTGCTTTGGAAGAGGTGAAGATCACATTGGCTCCAAATACTCTGGTGTTTCAAGGTTTACCAGGATCCTCACCGCCCCCATTTCCACTTCTAACTATGTCCTGCCAACCTCAACCATTCAGTTTCCATGAATTCAATGTTTGAATCCCTTTTGCCCCTGCCACAGTACCGAAACTGCTCTCATCAAAGTCACAAATTATTATGTCTGCTATTACCATCGAGTAACTCCACGAGGCCTTGTACTGTGAGTAAGAGCTGTGTGACTCCAGTCCATTTAATAAGACTGCAAAGTGAGGGGCAGCATGGCTGGCTGCCTTTTATATCTCCCTGCAAACCTGGGCAGGAAACCCCTGGGGCCTCCAGCAGCAGCGCCCTCAGGTGGTAAATCTTACATAGTTACATAGTGAATACAAAGAGTTTGCATATATGACATCATTCCCCCCAAAATCTTTGCTGTGAGTTGATTACAGGTTAAGGCGACCAGAAGCCCTGCGTTCCCTGGTTGACCGTCTGTGTCTCGTTTCTGGCCTGGGTGAGTTGGTTGGGCCACTGTTGTCTTGCAGCACGACTGGTTGGGCTGGACTGTTGGGGAAGGTGGGATCATCCTGGTGATTGGCAGCGAGATCTGTTGTCGATTGGGCGTGTGTGGGCGGGTCGCTGAAGAGGTCCTCTTCCGATGGTTCATGGTTGTCTGTGAATTGTAATTTGGTTTGGTCCAAATGTTTTCTGCATATTTAACCGTTAAGCCGTTTGACAACAAACACTCTATTCCCCTCCTTGGTTAATACAGTGCCGGCGACCCATTTGGGGCCCTGACCATAATTCAGCACAAACACAGGGTCATTTACAGTGATGTCGCGTGATACAGCCGCCCGATCGTGGTACGTGTTTTGCTGATAACGCCTGGTTTCCACCTGACCAATGAGGTCAGGGTGTACTAAGGAGAGCCTGGTTTTGAGTGCTCGTTTCATTAGTAATTCTGTAGTGGGAACCCCGGTAAGTGAGTGGGGTCATGTCCTGTAGCTGAGCAGTACCCGGGACAGGTGGGTTTGTAAGGAGCCTTCCGTGACACGTTTCAAGCTCTGCTTTATGCTTTGGACTGCCTGCTCCGCTTGGCCGTTTGATGCGGGCTTGAACGGGGCAGATCTTGCTTGATGCCATTACGGCTCATGAATTCATTGAATTCCACGCTGGTGAAGCACGGACCATTGTCGCTGACAAGAATGTCGGGTAAGCCATGGGTGGCAAACATGGCCCTGAGGCTTTCAATGGTGGCTGCGGACGTGCTGGATGTCATTATTACACATTCAATCCATTTGGAGTAGGCGTCCACAACAACCAGGAACATCTTTCCCAGAAAGGGGCCCACATAATCCACATGGATCCTGGACCATGGTTTTGAGGGCCAGGACCAGAGACTACGTGGAGCCTCCCTGGGAGCATTGCTCAGTTGCACTGGTGCACGCACGACTCCAGGGTCCGAGTCAATGCCGGGCCACCAGACGTGAGACCTGGCGATAGCCTTCATCATGACTATGCCTGGGTGGGTGCTGTGTAGGTCACGTATAAAGGTATCCCTGCCTTTCTTTAGCAAGATAACTTGTCCCATAAGAGGCAATCTGAATGGATCGACATTTCGTCTTTACGATGGTGAAACGGCTTGATCTCGTCTTGCATTTCTCCAGGGACTGCTGACCAGATCCCATAGTTTTAGCATGTGATGCGTCATCGTACGGTGTCGGGTGTGTTTTGCAGCAAGCCAATGCAGTGGGCAAGCTCCAACTGGTTGCATATGCTTCCATAAGCCTATCAAAGGCCGAAAGAGGCTACAGCATGGTTGAAGAGGAGGCTTTAGCCTGTGTTTACGGTGTAAAAAAGATACATCACTATTTGTTTCGACTCAGGTTCGAGTTAGAGACGGACCACAAGCCCCTAATCTCACTGTTTTCGGAAAGAAAAGGCTTAAACACCAATGCTCCTTCTCGAATCCAAAGAAGGGCACTAACACTGTCTGCCTGCGACTATGTGATCCGCCACAGGCCAGGCACTGAAAACTGCGCCGATGCTCTCAGCCGACTACCGTTGCCCACTGCCGGGGTGGAAACGGCGCAGCCCACAGACCTGCTACAGATACCTTTGACAGCGAAAGGTCACCCGTAACGGCCTGCCAAATTAAGACCTGGACCAGCCAGAATCCTCCGCTATCCCTTGTAAAAAGTTGCGTTTACATGGGTCATATAATACCAGCAGCTTATTCAAACACAACAGGTTTCTGGCCTTCTCAAGGGTGGCCCTCTTGATTTTTACCCCAAGCCCAGTCATCTCCCTTGCGTAACAGCTTGTGCAACGGTTCCAGCAAGGTGCTCAACCCTGGAAGAAAGTTACCGAAATAGCTGAGGAGTCCCAGGAACGAGCGCAGCTCCATTACATTTCGTGGTGTGGGTGCATTCTTGATGGCCTCTGTCTTCGAGTCCTTGGGTCTGATGCTGTCTGCCTCAGTCTTTCTCCCCAGGAATTCTACCTCTGGCACCAGGAAGACACATTTGGATCATTTCAACCGGAGTCCAACTCTGTTTAGTCGACTTAAAATGTTTTCCAGGTTGTGCAGGTGTTCGGAGGTGTCGCGGCCAGTGATGAGGATGTCATCCTGAAA
Source organism: Pristiophorus japonicus (assembly GCF_044704955.1). Classification (NCBI taxonomy): domain Eukaryota; kingdom Metazoa; phylum Chordata; class Chondrichthyes; family Pristiophoridae; genus Pristiophorus; species Pristiophorus japonicus. The sequence goes on along the minus strand of NC_091998.1, from coordinate 9,632,273 downwards.
TACGACGGTGCGTGGAACCGATTTCAACAGGCTCTCCATGTTTCTTTGGAATATGGCTGCAGCCGAGCGAATCCCGAACGGGCACCTGTGGTACACGAACAGTCCTTTGTGCGTGTTAATGCATGTTAATTTTTTCGATGACTCAACCAGCTCCTGGGTCATGTAAGCAGCGGTTAGATCCAGCTTGGTGAACGCCTTTCGCCCTGCTAATGTCGCGAAAAGGTCCTCGGCTTTGGGTAGTGGGTACTGGTCCTGTAACCAGACTCGGTTGATCTTTGTAGTCGCCACAGATTCTGACCGTGCCACCGGAACAATCGGGCTGGCCCACTCGTTGAACTCGACTGGCGATATTATGATTCCCTTGCGTTGAAGTCTGTCCAATTCGATCTCCACTTTCTCCCTCATCATGTAGGGGACCGCTCGAGCCTTGTGATGAATGGGTCGTGCCTCGGTGACCAAGTGGATCTGTACTTTGGCGCCTGTGAAGTTGCCGATGCCTGGTTCAAATAAAGATGGGAACTTGCTCAGCACTTGAGCACAGGAAGCATTGTCCACTGACGATAATACTTTGACGTCTTCCCAGTTCCACCGATTCTTCCCCATCCAGCTTCTGCCAAGCAGCGTTGGCCCATCGCCTGGTACAATCCACAGTGGCAGCTCGTGTGCCTCTCCATCATAGGATACTTTTACATTCGCACTGCCAATAACTGGTATCAGTTCCTTGGTGTAAGTGCGCAGCTTTATCTGAATCGGGCTCAGCTTGGGTCTTTGTGCTTTGTTGTTGCCCCACAGCCTTTCAAATGCCTTCTGACTCATAATTGACTGACTCGCCCCCGTGTCCAGCTCCATGGATACCAGAACGCCATTTAATTTGACTTTTATCATCATGGGAGGACTTTTTGTGGAGAGGGTGTGCACCCCGCACACTGCTCCCTCGGGCTAAGTTGCCTCGCTGGATCGGGACTCTTCTGCCGACTCCACTGCCACATGGTGAGTCACAGTACGTTTGCACATTCGCTGGAGATGGCCCCTTGTTCTGTAGCTTTTGCACGCACAATCTTTAAATTGACATCGATGGGCCCCGTGATTACCCCTGCAATGCCAGCATTGTGTTAATGACTTTGCATTTCCACCACTTGGCGGCCTAGCAGCAGCAGGCATGTAGGCTCTGCTCTGTACAGTTCTTATTAGTTCAATAGTTCTGCCTGCAATCGTTGTTATTTTACGTACAGTACTTGCCACTGAGCTCCGATTCTGGTAGGAAGTCATCTGTATGGTATCGCGAATTAGTTCAGTCAGCTCATCGTATGTCTTATCCTTGGCCTTCGTGGGTGCCAGCAAGTCCCTGACGAGGCGGTAGACCTCGGGCCCACAACTGGTCAGCAGTATAGCCTTGCGCTTCTCCGCCAATGTGTCCGTCTCCCCTGCCAGGTCGTTTGCCACAAAATATTGCTCGAGCCTTTCCGTGAAGGCATCCCAATCATCACCCTCTGCGAAGTCTTTTAGTGTGCCAAAGGTAGCCATAATCGCGTGAAAGTCCGTATTCTCGTCGGCAGTTATTATGTCTGCTATTACCATCGAATAACGCCACGCGGCCTTGTACTGTGAGTAAGAGCTGTGTGACTTCAGTCCATTTAATAAGACTGCAAAGTGAGGGGCAGCATGGCTGGCTGCCTTTTATATCTCCATGCACACCTGGACAGGAAACCTCTGGGCCTCCAACAGCAACGCCCTCAGGTGGTATATCTTACATAGTTACATAGTGAATACAAAGAGTTTGCAGACATAACACAAATGACATCCTTTGTGACTGTGACAAAGGTAAACTATCCCTCCTTCTTGACCTGTCTGCAACCTTTGACACGGTTGACCACTCCCTCCTCCTCGAACGCCTCTCCACCAATGTCCAGCTAGGTGGGATTGCACTCGCCTGATTCCATTCTTACCTATCTAATCATAGACAGAAAATCTCCAAAAATGGCTTCTTTTCTCACTCCCACATCGTTACCTCTGGTGTCCCCCAAGGATCTGTCCTTGGTCCCCTCTTATTTCTCGTTTATATGCTGCCCCTTGGCGATATCATCTGAAAACACGGAGTCAGTTTCCACATGTACGCAGATGACACCCAGCTCTACCTCTCCACACTTCTGTTGACCCCTGCTTGGTATCTAAGTTGTCAGATTGTTTGTCCGAAATCCAGTCTGGATCGGCAGAAATTTTTCTCAATTAAATATTGGGAAGATCGAAGCCATTATCTTTGGTCCCCGCCACAAACTGCGTTCCCTAGCCACTGACTCCATCCCTCTCCCGAGCATCAATCTGACGGTGAACAATACTGTTCTCAACCTAGGTGTCATATTTGACCCTGAAATATCTACGGCATAACTAAAGCCGCCTTTTTTCACCTCCATAACATTGCCCGCCTCCGCCCCTGCTTCAGCTCTTCTGCTGCTGAAACCCTCATTCTTGCCATTGTTACCTCTAGATTTGACTACTCCAACTCACTCCTGGCGGCCTCCCACATTCCACACCACGTAAACTTGAAGTCATCCAAAACTCAGCAGCCCATGTACTAACCCGCACCAAGTCAAGATCACCCATCACCCCTGTGTTTTCTGACCTACATTGGCTCCCAGTTAAACAACGCCTCAATTTCAAAATTCTCATCATTGTTTACAAATCACTCCATGGCCTTGCCCCTCCCTATCTCTGTAATTTTTTCAGCCTCACAATCCCACAAGATGCCTGCGCTCTTCAAATTCTGACCTCTTGAACATCCCTCATTATAATCGCTCAACCATCGGTGGCCGTGCCTTCAGCTGCCTGGGCCCCAAGCTCTGGAACTCCCTCCCTAAACCTCTCCGCCTCTCTACCTCTCTTTCCTCCTTTAAGACGCTCGTTAAAACCTACCTCTTTGGCCAAGCTTTTGATCATCTGCCTTAATTTCTTCTGTGGCTCGGTGTCAAATTTATCTGTTTGTCTTGTAACACTGTTGTGAAGCGCCTTGGGACATTTTACTACGTTAAAGGCGCTATATAAATAAAAGTTATTATTATTACTATACACAGGAATCATGACAATACCAATAATATTCAGAAGAATTCTGTGCTCACAATGGCATGATCCCAAAGCCGGCAGCTCCTGCAATTATTATCCAGAGACTGGATGTCCCGGAGAAATCAACTGTTCATCGCATGCTACTTGCCAGAATATGTTGGCAGCTCACTTTGGTTAGAGGCTTATTCAAGCTTCAAGCTCCCTAAAATACACATGGATGGCGATACTCCAAGGTCTTGAAAATCTGGCAAATATGTGGATCTGTCTTGTGTACAAACCACCTTACTCTCCCTTGATTTGTGCCTCCCATGGCTATCCGATTCTATGGTTTGGGATAAACTCCACTAGGAAGCGGTTTGGTCAAATGGGATTCTGTACAATGGGAATGAAAGGGAAGGTGTATCGGACATTGGGATTCTATACAATGGGAATGAATGGGGAAAGTGTATCGGACATTGGGATTCTGTACAATGGGAATGAATGGGAAAGTGTTCCAGACATTGGGATTCTGTACAATGGGAATGAAACAGAATGTGTTTCAGACATTGGGATTCTGTACAATGGGAATTAATGCAAAGGTATGTGGGCCATTGAGATTATAGACAATGGCAGCAAATAGGAACTGCCTTGGTACAGTTGAAATTATGTTTAGATTATGGATTGATTCACTGTAAACACTATGGGGTGGAAATTCAGTCACTTGCCACCTCTGTCTGCACCCCGGAGGGGCAGTAATGGTGGTGGAAATGATTTTCGGGCGGGTGGCCAGCTTTCAGCCCCCTGCCGGACAATCGGTGCCGGGTTTTGCTGGGGGCGCGGAGCATTACTGCCCGGGAGAGATGAGCCGGTGTGTAACGTCCCCCGGTTTCTTAAATTTGTTTTCTGGGGGATCCCACAGCGTCATGTAGTGCCCCCTAGTGGGACCTCCTGGGAAAGCGGGCTGTACCGGCTACGGTGGGGGAAGGAATGACTACCTGAGGTAAGTGTGAGTGTTTTTTTTATTGTTGCAAGTCATGTTTATGTGGTGGGGTGGGAGGAGGGGGGGGGGGGTGTGAGCAAGGTATTGGGAATGTTTTTGAGGGTTTTTTTTGGGGGGGGGGTTCCCGGGGAAGCCTCTCTCGGGGCGTTTCAAGGCCGGCTGTTTAGCTCGAGATTTTCACTTGCTCAGCCGGCCTAGCGGCCTAAAAGTGGTCCCTTAGCACCCTGCCCCACACTCGGGGCCCAGCTGATTAATTTTGTGGCTGCAGCCGCAAACCATTTCCCACCACAGAATTTACCGCACCGCCGCCATTACCGCCCGAAGTAACCTCCAACCGAATTTCCACCCCGATAATTGATATTTTCTAGTGGCATTTTATCAGAGGCATGCACACAGGTCAACTTGCTCAATTTACTGCACAGTTTGCAGCATAGAAGTGGACAAGGACTATCAATCCAAATCTGGCCAGTTTATTCGACAGAACCTCGGTACACTCGGGTCCTGTGTGGGGCTCTTCGGTAGTAGTTTGTTCACAGAAAAACAGGAAGGTTAATGCAAAATAAAAAGCCAGGTTTTTTAAGCGAAAGCTATCTAGCCCAATAGCTGAGGGAAATAGTGCTTTGCACAAAAAGCCACCTCAGGAATCCGACCCTCACCTTTGTGCAAGAAACTCTTTAGCTGAGGAATTAGATTTACTGTTGGAAGATCTGCTTGGTGAGTGTGTCAGGGAGATTTATTGACTCAATTTTGACAGATGTGAAAAGTATAGACTCTGAATGGCAATATAATCTGATACAATACTTCCCTCGTATGATTAACAGCAGGTAATTGAATACACTGACCCCCACACTTGACACTAAACATGAGACTCCTTCTGGGTCCCAAAGCCTGAAGACTTTTTCATTTGAAGTTGCTGCCAACTTGAAATGGAAATCTTAACTTTATTGCAATAGAAAGCTGTCGTCACGAAAGGTCCACAATTAAAATCAGATATTAAAGTATTGCTATTAAAGTAAATATCAGTTTGATCATTTCTGTCTACAGTTAAGCTGATTGAACATAGACACTCAAAACTTGGATAATGGTTGTCTTAATTCAACTCACCATTGCTGCACTAATTGATGGGACTCATCGAATCTCACAGCACAGAAGTCTTATCTGTGCCAACTCTTTGAAAGAGCTATCCAATTTAATCCTACGCCCCAGCTTTTTCCCCATAACCCCGCAAAGTATTCTGGACTTGAGACGTCCAGTGGTCGTGAAAGGCGCTATATAAATGCAAGTCTTTCTTTCTTTACATGTCCAATTGCCTTATGTAAGTTTGAATCTGCTTTCGCCACCCTTTCAGGTTGTGCAGTCGTCAGCTCCTGTCATGGCGCGGGTGATGCGCACATCCTTGCGATCCCTGGCTCGAACGATGATATAGTCGAGCAGGTGCCAGTGTTTGGAGCGAGGGTGTTGCCACGATGCCTTGTACCTGGCCCTCTGGCGGAACAAGGTGTTGGTGATGACGAGGTCATGTTCTAGGCATTGTGTCAGGAGCAGGGTACCGCTGGAGTTGGTTTTCCCTAACCCCTCTCTGCCAATCACGCCTCCCCAGAGGTCGGTGCCCTTACCGACCCTGAGGTTGAAGTCACCGAGGGGGATCAGTTTGTCGTCCAGAGGGACGCGGGACAGGGATTGTTCGAGGCCGGAGTAAAATCCATCTTTGGCTTCATCTGTTGCGTCGAGTGTTGGGGCGTACGCACTGATGACTGTGGCGCACTGGATCCAGGGTAGGGTGAGTCGGAGAGTCATGAGGCGCTCGCTAATCCCGCAGGGGGAGTCTCTGAGGCGGTCGACCAGCTCGTTCTTGATGGCGAAACCAATGTTTCAGACCACAACAACCCTCGAGGAACAGGAGGAGGCCATTCAGCCCCTCGAGCACGGCTAATCTGCGACCGAACTCCATATACCCGCCTTTGGCCAAAAATTCCTTAATACCTCTGGTTAACAGAAAGCTATCAATCTCCGATTTTAAATTAACAATTGATCTGGCATCAGCTGCCATTTGCGGGAGAGAGTTCCAAACTTCTACCACCCTTCGTGTAAAAAACGTTCCACTCTAGTTCTTTTACCAATTATTTTAAACCTGTGACCTTTGGATACTGACCCACTTGCCAGTGGAAATGGCTTCTCCCTACTTGCTCCATCAAAGCCTCTTTAATACCTCTATTTTCTTGATAAAGTGCAACATCCCCACTGACACCTGGAAGTCCCTGGCCAAAGACCAGTCCGTCCTAAGTGGAGGAAGAGCATCTGGGAGGGCGCTGAGCACCTCGAGTCTCGTCGCCGAGAGCGCGCAGAAACCAAGCGCAGGCAGCGGAAGGAGCGTGCGGCAAACCAGACTCCCCCACCCACCCTTTCCTTCAACCGCTGTCTGTCCCACCTGTGACAGAGACTGTAATTCCCGTATTGGACTGTTCAGTCACCTGAAAACTCACTTTTGGAGTGGAAGCAAGTCTTCCTCGATTTCGAAGGACTGCCTATGAATACCTCTGTTGTCTCCTCTTAACCTTCTCGGCTCTAAGGAGAACAATCCCAGCTTTTTCAGTCTCTCCACCTAACTGAAGTCCCTCATCCCTGGTATCTCCCTGGTAAACCTCCTCTGTACCCTCTCCAAGGCCTTGACATCCTTCCTAAAGTGTGGTGCCCAGAATTGTACACAATACTTCAGCTGAGGTTAAAATAGATTTGTAAATATTTAGCACGACTTCCTTGTTTTTGTATTCCATGCCCTCATGTACTTGAAGAGGACTAATTTTCAGGGTTAAGGGGAAAAAGCTGAGGAATGGAACTAAATTGGACAGCTCTTTCAAACAACCGACATAGGCATGATGAGCCAAATGGCTTATTGCTGTGCTGCAGTATTAACTCCCTCCAGCAGGGCAGGGCGATTGGAGGGAGCAGCGTGTGGCTGCAAACCACTGCAGGGAGCAGCGCGTGCTGCTGCAGGAGGACGACGGCTGCGAAGCCAGGTCGCTGATTGCAGTGCGGGCAGGCACAGCGGGAGGGGCGAAGGAGCGGCAAGAGTCCATAGAGGGAAGTGACCGGGGCCCAGGAGAGGGGTGAATCTGGGGCCCAGAAGAGCCGAGGGCCCAGGGGCAGCACGGGCCCAGCCCACACTGCGATATGTGCGCGCTCGGTCTGTGCAGCAGAGCTGGTCTCCAGTTGTCTTGGTTAACCCTTGCCACTGGACCAAGACCTCGCTCTGTCAAGCCCGTGTGGTGGCTGGTGTGCAACGGCCACCCCACGTTAAAAAATCCACGCACAGGCATCTTCCACCCTTCAACATGTAGTTCGGGATCTGGAATATTAAGTCCTTCATTGAAACACCTGTGAACTCATCCCTTTTTGGCGTGGAAGCAAATCATCCTCGACACGAGGGACTGCCTATGATGATGATGATTGCTGTGCTGTAATATTCTATGATTCTATGTTTAATGCACCTGAATGAGTAATGTTTCTCTATGTGTAATGTGCTTATATACAATTCTACTGTCCAATATATTGACACAGTTGTTAACTTGTTTGTATTAAATGTGTTATCACCATTCCTAAAATCGCACACAGGGGCATGTCAGACAAACACATTAAACTTTTATTTCTCAATATCACCAGCATTAATTTCTAGACTGATACGTTCAATAACTGGTCTTGGCTTAGCCAGCAAACAAAAGCTGTATAAAAGAACCTTCCAGAAGCAATGATTAATGTTGAGGTAGGTAGAATTGGAACTCTCTCTTTGTTTGTCTTCTCTCACTCTCTCTATTACTTTTTCTCTCTCAGCTCCTGAACCCCTCTTTGTTACTTCAATGATCGCCGCTGATCCTAGTAATCTGCTAAACTCCAATGAGTATAGGCTCAACCTACATAAGACAGCCCCTTAATCTCAGGAATCAACCTTGTGAACCTTCTCTGCGTTCTCGTGTCCTAGTGATCCCAATAATATCTGCCAATCATTGTCCCTGATCCCAATAATATCTGCCAATCACTGTCCCTGATCCCAGTAATCTCTGCCAATCACTGTCCCTGATCCCAGTAATCTCTGCCAATCATTGTCCCTAATCCCAGTAATCTCTGCCAATCACTGTCCCTGATCCCAGTAATCTCTCCCAATCACTGTCCCTCATCCCAGTAATCTCTCCCAATCACTGTCCCTGATCCCAGTAATCTCTGCCAATCACTGTCCCTGATCCCAGTAATCTCTCCCAATCACTGTCCCCTGATCCCATTGACCTCTCCCAATCACTGTCCCCTGATCCCATTGACCTCTCCCAATCACTGTCCCTGATCCCATTGAACTCTCCTAATTGCACACACTGCAGATTCCATCACACACAGTTTTTCCTATTTTCAATCTCTTTGCAAATCGTTTGTCAGCTCAAGAGTAATTCAATCTAAAATTTGAAGAGGCAGAATTTAAGAAACCAGAACCTACGTAAAGTGCCACCACTCCCCATACAACAACAACTTGTGTTTATATAGCACCTTTAACATAGTGAAACGCCCAAGGCACATCACAGGAGTATTATGCGATAAAAATTTGGCACCAAACCACATAAGTAGAAGTTAGGGCAGGTTGGTCAAAGAGGTAGGTTTTAAGAAGCATCTTGAAGGAGGAAAGAGAGGTAGAGAGGCGGAGAGGTTTAGGCAGGGAGTTCCAGAGCTTGGGGCCCAGGCAACAGAAGGCACAGCCACCTATGGTTGAGCGATTATAATCAGGGATGCTCAGGAGGGCAGAATTTGGGGAGCTCAGATATGACGGGGGGTGTGGGGCTGGAGGAGATTACAGAGATAGGGAGGGGCGAGGGCCATGGAGGGATTTGTAATCAAGGATGAGAATTTTGAAATTGTGGCGTTGCTTAACTGGAAGCCAATGTAGGTCAGCGAGCACAGGAGTGATGGGTGAGCAGGACTTGGTGCGAGTTAGGACACGGGGCAGCCGAGTTTTGGATCACCTCGAGTTCATGTAGGGTAGAATGTGGGAGGCCTGACAGAAGTGCGTTGGAATAGTCAAGTCTGGAGGTAACAAAGGCATGGATGAGGGCTTCAGCAGTGGATGAGCTGAGGCAAGGTCGGAGACGGGCAATATTACGAGGCAACTGATCCATGTGCTCCTTCCAAACACTGTTTGATGTGCACTTCCCCAACCAGCTGCTGATGTTCCCTTTTCTCGAACAGCTCATCTAGAAAAAATACCATTGCAAACTTCGATGTGTAACTTGAGAATCCCCTCGCCATCACTCCCGCTGCAGGGTGAGATCCAAAGACAGTGACAAGCACCTATATGGCAGTCACAAGGTTAACGTTCTACATTGTCGACTGGACCCAGTGGTATTGTCTAACATTTGAGCTGAGTAATGTCTAGCCATTAAACGTACAGAAAAAGGTAGCAACGTGTCTCCAAAGACTTTTCGCGGAATGCCCACATCAAACCGAACTGTTCCACATCCTGCATGTCCCAGTCAATCCTGAGCTGAGCTTCCAACCCCCCCTATCCTTCCCATACAGTTATACAGGGCCTTGGTGAGACCGCACCTGGAGTACTGTGTGCAGTTTTGGTCTCCTTACCTAAGAAAGGATATACTTGCCTTAGAGGGAGTGCAGCGAAGGTTCACCAGACTGATTCCTGGGATGACTGGACTGTCGTATGAGGAGAGATTGGGTCGAATAGCCTGTATTCACTAGAATTTAGACGAATGAGAGGGGATCCCATAGAAACGTATAAAATTCTGACTGGGTTGGACAGACTGGATGCGGGGAGGATGTTTCCCCTGGGCTGGGAAGTCTAGAACAAGGGGTCACAGTCTCAGGATACGGGGTAGGAAATTTAGGACCGAGATGAGGCGACATTTTTTCACTCAGAGGGTGGTGAACCTGTGGAATTCTCTACCACAGAAGGCTGTGGAGGCCAAGTCACTGAATATATTTAAGAGGAAACTAGATAGATTTCTAGAAACAAAAGACTTCAAGGGGTATGGGGAAAAAGCAGGAATGTTGAGATGGATGATCAGCCATGATCATATTGAATGGCGGTGCTGACTTGAAGGGCAGAATGGCCTACTACTGCTCCTATTTTCTATGTTTCTATGTCTATGTTTCTATCACAAAGTCCATCCCCGTAACATCGCCCACCTCCGCCCCTGTCTCAGCCCATCTGCTGCTGAAAGCCCTCCTCCCTGTCTTTGTCACCTCCAACCTCGGCCATTCCAACGCTCTCCTGGCCGGCCTCCCACCCTCCACCCTCCATAATCCTCAGCTCGTCCAAAACTCTGCTGCCTGTATCCTATCCCTCACCGAGTCACCTCTCACCCCTGTCCTTACTGACCGACATTCGCTCCCGGTTCCCCAACACCTCCAATACCAAATTCTCATGGCGTTGCCCCTCCCTACCTCTTGAACCTCCTCCAACTCGACAAACCAACCCCCTCCCCCCAGAGAAACATGTGCTCTGACTCTGACCTCTTATGCATCTTATTGCTGTTTGTGGGAGCTTGCTGTGCGCAGCCGTCTTGACCCTAAGCCTTGGGATTCTCTCCCTGAACCTCATTGCCTCTCTTCCTTTACGACCTTCCTTATAACCCACCTCTTGGACCAAACTTTTGGCCACCCTCCCTAATATTTCCCTCTTTGGCTCGATGTCTCTTGTTTAAGTGCCTTGGGACGTTTTACTACGTTAAAGGCACTACATAAATAAAAGTTGTTATGGTTGCCTGTGCCTCTGTGAAGTGACTTGAGGCTTTTTCCCCCTACATTCAAGGCGCTATATAAATGCAAGCTGTTGTTGGGATGCAACAGTCAGTGGATCTTGTGATTATTTCATTGCGCACTCGTTAATAATAGAACCAATTAGCCATCTGGCGGGTACCCATACATCACAGCAGCTGTTTAGTTCCGATATGCTTTTTGCTTTTTAGAATGATACAGCACCGAAGGAGGTCATTGGGCCCACCGTGCCCGTGCTGGCTCTTTGCTACAGCCATCAGTCCCACTCCCCGGCAATGTTCCCGTTGATCTGTATGGCCACACGGCTGCCTGGAGGTCTCCTGTTGGCCACTCTCCGGTCACTCTCCGGCCACTCTCCGGCCACTCTCCGACCACTCTCTGGCCACTCTCCGACTACTCTTCGGCCACTCTCTAGCCATTCTCCGACCACTCTCTGGCCACTCTCCCACCACTCTCCAGCCACTCTCCGGCCACTCTCCCACCACTCTCCAGCCACTCTCCGGCCACTCTCCGACCACTCTCTGGCCACTCTCTGGCCACTCTCCGGCCACTCTTTAGCCACTCTCTGGCTATTCTCCGACCACTCTCTGACCACTCTCCGACCACTCTCCAGCCACTCTCTGGCCACTCTCCGGCCACTCTTTAGCCACTCTCTGGCTATTCTCCGACCACTCTCTGGCCACTCTCCCACCACTCTCCAGCCACTCTCCGGCCACTCTCCGACCACTCTCTGGCCACTCTCTAGCCACTCTCTGGCCACTCTCTGGCCACTCTCCAGCCACTCTCTAGCCACTCTCTGGCCACTCTCTGGCCACTCTCCAGCCACTCTCTAGCCACTCTCCGACCACTCTCTGGCCACTCTCCCACCACTCTCCAGCCACTCTCCGGCCACTCTCCGACCACTCACTGTCACTCTCCAGCTTTACAATTGGGAATTTGAATGGGCCGCACAGCCCGTTAAAGAGGCCACACACCCAAAAATTAAATGAAGAGGAACATTGCTCCCCGGCTCTGTCCCTACACCCCTGTAAAATACATAAATATTTTATGACAAGCCGATTACTTCACAAGGTGGTGTCAAAGTAATGAAACACATGGTACGGTGATGTAGTGGTTACATTACTGGACTCATAAGAACATAAGAAATAGGAGCAGGAGTAGACCATTCGGCCCCTCGAGCCTGCTCTGCCTTTCTATAAGGTCATGGCTGATCTGATCTTGGCTTCAACTCCACTTCCCCTCCCTCTCCCCATAACCCTTGACTCCCCTAGAGTCCAAAATCTATCGATCTCTGTCTTGAATAGACTCAAAAACTGAGGGCCCGAACTTGGTGGAAGCCAAAATGTTGCCCAAATGACAGCCAATGGCTGCCGAGAGACTGGACGCTACTTTGCCAGGAAGATCCCTCTAAAAGAGATGGCAGTACCGCCCGGCAACCAAATACCGGCTTACACCATCAGCGGGCATTTCCCGGCGGTACTCCCTCCCCGCCGGATGCAGACCTGGAGGAATCTGTCACCTGTTGTGTACGTGTAAATAACTGACAAACAGGGCCAGGAGAAATGTAACTTAACTTCACTGTGCTTTTATACAACCCAAAATGGTATCCCAAATCAGCATTAACCAGCATGAGTACAGCAACTGTGAATAGCTCCCCCAGGGTCCAATTGCCCGTCCTGTGAGCTGTAACGAACAAATAGAGTATGAACCGAGGGGAGAGCGGCTAAAAAAAACTTGACGACAGTGGGCGGCAAGGCCACCAATTTCAGGCTCTGAGCCGCCACAGCTCTCTGGGGCAGAGAATTCCAAAGATTCACCGAGTGAAGAAAGTCCTGCTCAGCTCAGTCCTAAATGGCCGACCCCTTATTCTGAGACAGTGACCCCTTATTCTAGACTCTCCAGCCCGGGGGAAACATCTTCACGGCACTTAATTTAGATGCGAGTGGTGCTGTGTCGTTTCATTGGTTCAGTCTTGTTGCTACAGACGTAGTTCCTTTTTCTGTCTCGTGTTTCAGCTTTCATTGTTTGAGGTTACAACTGGGAAACTGTCCTGAAAACTTCACCACTTTGCCAATTTCTTTACTGCTGTTTTGGACACATGACTGACCAGAGCAACAGAATTACCCTGGGGATTTTTTTAAAAATGGGGAACAAACACTTTTTACATTAAACTAAGGCTTCCATTTGTGCATACCTCAGGACATCACAAAGCGCTGTACAGCCAACAAAGTACTTTCTTTTAGAATGCAGTCACGGTTGTAATGTGGGAAACGTGGCAACCAATATGCACACAGCAAGCTTCTACAAAAAGCAATGAGATAAATGACCAGATTTGCCCATTTAAAGGGCAGTTTCTCAGGCAAACCTTTTATTGTTTGGGACTATGGGTGAACCGGGCAGCATTGTTATGGTGGGTCATGCCCAGCGGTCCTGTGATATGTCTTAATTATCCGCCTTTTGGATGAGACGTTAAACCGAGGCCCCGTCTGCCCTCTCGGGTAGACGTAAAAGATCCCGTGGCACTATTTCGAAGAAGAGCAAGGGGAAGCTATCCCCGGTGTCCTGGGGCCAATATTTATCCCTCAATCACATCACTAAAACAGATTATCTGGGTCATTATCATATTGCTGTTTGTGGGAGCTTGCTGTGTGCAAATTGGCTGCCGAGTTTCCCACATTACAACTGTGCCTACGTTCATTGGCTGTAAAGCGCTTTGGGACGAACTGTGGTCATGAAAGGCGCTATATAAATGCAAGCCTTTCTTTACCTCATTCAAGTGCCATTGATGCTTTAAGACGGGTCCAATTGAGAGACTAATTTCTCACCCCCTCCCCCCATTGTTCCCCAGGACGATGGAAATAAATCAATTCTTTTCATCCTATTTATTCTCTTTAAAATGTTCCACGGTACACACATTTATGAGTATTGACTTCCTTGAATTGCCTCCTTCCTTGCACACATACATTTATTTATTATTAAGCACTGTGGTACTTCAGTTGTTCACACAGCTTTAATCTTCTCCAGAAGAATATCTCCCACAGCGATGAAATCCTTTTTACCTTTATTTCCTTCTCTTTCATTCACTGGATTCCCAATAAAGCCCCTTGAAGGCCCAAAGCTGGAATTTGATAAATAACTACCATTACCTCGTTACTTAAAGTGACAGAGCCCTGTATTTCTTGCTCTTGCAGGCTGCATTATGATTGGTGTGCTTTCCCTCACCTCCTAATACACCTCTCCCCCGCGCCCCCCTTGCTGTGTCCCGTCTGTTGTGTATGGAGAAAGAGTCAGACTGAACACTGTGAGCTCAAAGTAAAGTGTGACCGTAGTCTTTTATTGCAGGTCTCCAGAGTGCCTCTCCAACCTGTGAAGCCTCCTTAAATACCTGTGCTCCCAAGGGATTATGAGATCTCTTGGGACTTCAGGGGATGAGCCCTCTGGTGGCTGTACAGAGTAAATACCAGTCCACATATATACCAACATTCTCCCCCAAAGTCAATAGTGTAACTATTTACAATGTGAGTCGATCTGGGACCCTTCTTGCCCTGGTTGATCATCTCGGTGTGAAAGCTGGTGTTGTTAAATCATTTGTTGAGCCCTCGTTGGGCTGCTGTGCAGCTGGCCTTGATGGGCTACCTGGTGTGTTGGGCCCTGCAGGGCTGCTGTGGATGATGGGTTCTGCTTCGTGGTCAACCGTGGTGCCGGTTGCCACTGGTGTGTATGTTGGGGGATAAAAAAGGTAGGGTCCAAGGTGGGTTGCTCAGGATAGTCCGTGAATTTAAGTTTGATTTGGTCCAAGTGTTTCCGGTGAATGAGTCCATTTGAAAGTTTGACCAGAAACACCCTGCTCCCTTCTTTGGCCACGACAGTGCCAGGAAGCCACTTGGGACCTTGTCCATAATTTAATACAAATACAGGATCATTGATTTCAACCTCGCGTGACACATTTGCGCTATCATGGTATGCACTTTGTTGAAGCCGCCTGCTCTCTACCTGTACATGTAGATCAGGGTGAACTAAAGAGAGCCTTGTCTTAAGTACTCTTTTCATGAGCAGTTCAGCAGGTGGGATCCCAGTGAGTGAGGGGGGTCTCATGCGGTAGCTAAGCAGGACTTGGGATACGAGTCTGCAGTGAGTCTTCAGTTACCCTCTTCAAGCCTTGCTTGATGGTTTGCACTGCTCTCTCTGCCTGACCATTGGACGCTGGTTTAAACGGGGCAGATGTGACATGTTTGATCTCGTTACGGATCATGAATTCTTTGAACTCAGCACTGGTAAAACATGGCCCATTGTCGCTCACCAGGACATCGGGTAAGCTGTGTGTGGCAAACATGGCCCGCAGGCTTTCAGTGGTGGCAGCGTACGTGCTAGCCTACATTATCTCACATTCAATCCACTTGGCATATGCGTCTACAACCACAAGGAACATTTTACTCAAGAACGGGCCTGCACAGTCGACGTGTACCCTAGACCACGGTTTGGAGGGCCAAGACCATAAACTTAGCGTTGCCTCCATGGGTACATTGCTTAACTGCGAGCATTTATTACATCTGTGAACGCAGGACTCTAAGTCCACATCGATACCGGACCACCACACGTGGGATCTGGCTATCGCTTTCATCATTACGATGCCTGGGTGGAGGTCATTGATGAAGGTGTCTCTGCCCTTCTTGGGGACCACTACTCGATTGCCCCATAGAAGGCAATCTGCCTGTATAGACATTTCATCTTTGCGCCACTGGAACGGCTTTATCTCTTATTGCATTTCCACTGGGACACTGGACCAGCTCCCGTGAAGCACACAGCTTTTAACTAGAGATAATAAAGGATCCTGGCTTGTCCAAGTTTTGATCTGCCGGGCAGTGACGGGTGATTGCTCACTCTCAAATGTTTCCATAACCATGGCTAGATCTGCGGGCTGTGCCATTTCCACCCCCGTGGTAGGCAATGGCAGCCTACTGAGAGCATTGGCGCAGTTTTCTGTGCCTGGCCTGTGGCGGATGGCGTAGTTGTATGCGGACAACATGAGCACCCATCTCTGGATGTGGGCCGATGCGTTGGTATTTATCACTTTACTCTCGGAAAACAGTGATATAAGTGGCTTATGGTCAGTTTCCAATTCGAATTTTAGCCCAAACAGATATTGATGCATTTTCTTTACCCCATAGACACACGCTTACGCTTCTTTCTCAATCATGCTGTAGGCTCTCTCAGCCTTAGACAGACTCCTGGATGCATA
Source organism: Pristiophorus japonicus (assembly GCF_044704955.1). Taxonomy (NCBI): domain Eukaryota; kingdom Metazoa; phylum Chordata; class Chondrichthyes; family Pristiophoridae; genus Pristiophorus; species Pristiophorus japonicus. The sequence goes on along the minus strand of NC_091998.1, from coordinate 9,616,230 downwards.
AGCAACCGATTACAGTTTCCCGAAATCATTAACTTGTTTCACTACATACCCAATGCCATATGACGACGCATCACATGCTAGTACCAAATGCTTACATGGATCATACAACACAAGCAATTTGTTTGAGCATAACAATTTTCTCGCTTTTACAAAGGCATTTTCTTGGCTTTTGCCCCAAACCCATTTGCCCCCCCTTTTCGTAGTAAGACATGCAGTGGGTCTAGCAGGGTGCTGAGACCCGATAAGAAGTTACCAAAGTAGTTCAAGAGTCCGAGAAACGACCGCAGCTCCGTCACGTTCTGTGGCCTCGGTGCGTTCTCAATTGCCTCCGTCTTTGTGTTGGTGGCCTGATGCCATCCGCTGCAATCCTCCTTCCCAGGAACTCCACTTCAGGCGCCAGGAAAACGCACTTCGAGCTTTTAACCTGAGCCCCACGTGGTTGAGTCGACTGAGAACCTCCTCCAGGTTCTGCAGGTGCTCGACTCTGTTCTGACCTGTGACCAAGATGTCGTCCTGGAAGACCACGGTGTGCGGGACCGACTTCAGTAAACTTTCCATGTTTCTCTGGAATATCGCCGCCTCTGATCGGATTCCAAACGGGCATCTGTTATAAACAAAAAGACCCTTGTGCATGTTGATGCAGGTGAGGGCCTTCGATGATTCCTTCAGTTCTTGCGTCATATAGGATGAAGTCAGATCCAGTTTCGTGAACGTCTTTCCTCCCGCCAGCATTGCAAAGAGGTCGTCGACCTTTGGTAGTGGGTATTAGTCCTGCAGGGAGAAACGATTGATAGTTACTTTGTAATCGCCACAGATTCTAACAGTGCCGTCTCCCTTGAGGACTGGGACAAAAGGACTGGCCCACTCGCTGAACTCGATCGGTGAAATGATGCCCTCTCTTTGCAGCCGGTCTAGTTCGATCTCTACCCTTTCTCTCATCATGTACGGTACTGCTCTCACCTTGTGATGGATGGGTCGCGCCCCCGGAATTAGGTGGATCTGCACTTTTCCTCCTTGGAATTTCCCGATGCCTCGTTCATAAGAACATAAGAATTAGGAACAGGAGTAGGCCATCTAGCCCCTCGAGCCTGCTCTGCCATTCAACAAGATCATGGCTGATCTGGCCGTGGACTCAGCTCCACTTACCCGCCCGCTCCCCATAACCCTTAATTCCCTTATTGGTTAAAAATCTATCTATCTGTGACTTGAATACATTCAATGAGCTAGCCTCAACTGCTTCCTTGGGCAGAGAATTCCACAGATTCACAACACTCTGGGAGAAGAAATTCCTTCTCAACTCGGTTTTAAATTGGCTTCCCCGTATTTTGAGGCTGTGCCCCCTAGTTCTAGTCTCCCCGACCAGTGGAAACAACCTCTCTGCCTCTACCTTGTCTATCCCTTTCATTATTTTAAATGTTTCTATAAGATCACCCCTCATCCTTCTGAACTCCAACGAGTAAAGACCCAGTCTACTCAATCCAACATCATAAGGTAACCCCCTCATCTCCGGAATCAGCCTAGTGAATCGTCTCTGTACCCCCTCCAAAGCTAGTATATCCTTCCTTAAGTAAGATGACCAAAACTGCACGCAGTACTCCAGGTGTGGCCTCACCAATACCCTGTACAGTTGCAGCAGGACCTCCCTGCTTTTGTACTCCATCCCTCTCGCAATGAAGGCCAACATTCCATTCGCCTTCCTGATTACCTGCTGCACCTGCAAACTAACTTTTTGTGATTCATGCACAAGGACCCCCAGGTCCCACTGCACCACAGCATGTTGTAATTTCTCCCCATTCAAATAATATTCCCTTTTACTGTTTTTTTTTCCAAGGTGGATGACCTCACATTTTCCGACATTGTATTCCATCTGCCAAATCTTAGCTCATTCGATTAACCTAACTAAATCTCTTTGCAGCCTCTCTGTGTCCTCTACACAACCCGCTTTCCCACTAATCTTTGTGTCATCTGCAAATTTTGTTACACGACACTCTGTCCCCTCTTCCAGGTCATCTGTGTATATTGTAAACAGTTGTGATCCCAGCACCGATCCCTGTGGCATACCACTAACTACCGATTTCCAACCCGAAAAGGACCCATTTATCCCGACTCTCTGCTTTCTGTTAGCCAGCCAATTCTCGATCCATGCTAATACATTTCCTCTGACTCCGTGTACCTCTATCTTCTGCAGTAACCTTTTGTGTGGCACCTTATCGAATGCCTTTTGGAAATCTAAATACACCACATCCATCGGTACACCTCTATCCACCATGCTCGTTATATCCTCAAAGCATTCCAGTAAATTAGTTAAACATGATTTCCCTTTCATGAATCCATGTTGCGTCTGCTTGATTGCACTATTCCTATCTAGATGTCCCGCTATTTCTTCCTTAATGATAGCTTCAAGCATTTTCCCCACTACAGATGTTAAACTAACCGGCCTATAGTTACCTGCCTTTTGTCTGCCCCCTTTTTTAAACAGAGGCATTACATTAGCTGCTTTCCAATCCGCTGGTACCTCCCCAGAGTCCAAAGAATTTTGGTAGATTATAACGAATGCATCTGCTATAAGTTCCGCCATCTCTTTTAATATCCTGGGATGCATTTCATCAGCACCAGGGGACTTGTCTACCTTGAGTCCCATTAGCCTGTCCAGCACTACCCCTCTGTTTAAGACCTGGGCACACAAAGTGTCATCAGCGGGTGATAGCGCTCAGAGGTCATCCCAGTTCCAGCGTACCTTTCCCAGCCAGCTCCTGCCGAATAGCGTGGGACCATCGCCCGGTACCACCCAGAGTGGTAGCTTGTGCACCTCTCCATCGTAGGAGACCTTTACGGTAGCACTGCCGATTACAGGAATCAGTTCTTTCGTGTAAGTTCTTAGTTTCATGCAAACTGGACTTAAGACTGGCCTTGAGGCCTTGTTGCACCACAGCCTTTCGAAAGTCTTTTTTGCCCATGATGGACTGGCTCGCGCCCGTGGACACTGGGAGTCCATTTAGTTCAACATTCAGCATTATCAGGGCACAATTCGTGGTGAATGTGTGCACCCCATGTACCACTGCCTCCTCTATCTGAGGCTCTGGTTCGTCGTGATCCTCCGTGGATCTGTCTTCCTCTGCAACATGGTGGTTTGCAGGTTTAACAGGCTTAGCAGCTCGCCTGCACACTCGTTGGAGGTGTCCCATTGTTCTACAGCTTGCAAACGTACTCTTTGAATCGGCATGAATGGAAACAATGATCACCCCCGCAGCGCCAACAAGGTGTTAATGGCCTTGCATTCATCACCCTTGATGGTGGACTCTGAGTCATCTGCGGACGTGCAGCTGCAGGTATGTGTGACCTGCCCTGTACGTTACGATTCGAAAACAACATCACTTTATTCACAGTACTTGTAGCAGTACTTGTGTGCTGAAAGATTTGCTTCGTATTGTTACTGGTGGCAATGAACTATCGCTATGGCCTTACTCAAGGTTGGGGTCTCTACAGTCAAACGTTTGCGAAATATGGTTTCGTGGCCAATGCCAAGTACGAAAAAGTGTCTGATCATGTGCTCCAAATATCCTTCAAATTCGCAATGTCCTGCAAGGCATCTCAGCTCGGCGACATAACTTGCCACTTCCTGGCCTTCAGACCTTTTGTAGGTGTAGAACCGGTACCTCGCCATCAGAACGCTTTCCTTCGGGTTCAAATGCTCTCGGACCAATGTGCACAAATCATCGTATGATTTCTCCGTGGGTTTCGCTGGAGTGAGCAGATTCTTCATGAGGTCATACATTGGTGCCCCACAGACGGTGAGGAGGTTCGCCCTTCGTTTGGCAGCGCTCTCTTCCCCATCTAGCTCGTGGGCCACAAAGTATTGGTCGAGTCGCTCCACAAAAGTTTCCTAATCATCTCCCTCTGAAAATTTCTCCAGGATGCCCACTGTTCTCTGCATCTTTGGGTTCGCTATCTGTATCTCGTCGCCAGTTGTTGTGTATGGAGAAAGAGTCAGACTGAACACTGTGAGCTCAAAGTAAAGTGTGACCTTAGTCTTTTATTGCAGGTCTCCAGAGTGCCTCACCAACCTGTGAAGCCTCCTTAAATCCCTGTGTTCCCAAGGGATTATGGGATCCCTTGGGACTTCAGGGGATGAGCCCTCTGGTGGCTGTACAGAGTAAATACAAGTCCACAGATATAACACCGTCCTCCAGCCTCTCGTCCCTGCGAATGCCTCTGTGGCATCAGTCAATCCTGATTTCTTCTTCTTCCCTTCTTAGGCAGTCCCTTCGAATCGAGGATGACTTTCTTCCACACCAAAAAGAGGTTTCAATGAAGGACCTAATATTCCAGGTAACGAACTACATGTTGAAGGGTGGAAGATGCCTGTGCGTGGATTTTTTTAACGTGGGGTGGCCGTTGCACACCAGCCACCACACGGGCTTGACAGAGCGAGGTCTTGGTCCATTGGCAAGGGTTAACCAGGACGACTGGAGACCAGCTCTGCTGCACGGACCCAGTGCGCGCACACATCGCAGTGTGGGCTGGGCCCGTGCTGCCCCTGGGCCCTCGCCTCTTCTGGGCCCCGATCATGTCGCTCTACAATCACTCGCGCCCCGCTCTCCTGCTGTACCTGCCCATGCTCCAATCAGCGATCTTGACTTTGCTGACATCCAATCCAGTCGGTCCTGTGTTATAAGAACATAAGAAATAGGAGCAGGAGTCGGCCATATGGCCCCTCGAGCCTGCTCTGCCATTCAATAAGACCATGGCTGATCTGATCATGGACTCAGCTCCACTTCCTGCCTGCTCCCCATAACCCCTTATCCCCCTATCGTTTAAGAAACTGTCTATTTCTGTCTTAAATTTATTCAATGTCCCAGCTTCCACAGCTCTCTGAGGCAGCAAATTCTACAGATTTACAACCCTCTGAGAGAAGAAATTCCTCCTCATCTCAGTTTTAAATGGGTGGCATTTTATTCTAAGATTATGCCCTCTAGTTCTAGTCTCCCCCATCAGTGGAAACATCCTCTCTGCATCAACCTTGTCAAGCCCCCTCATAATCTTATACGTTTCGATAAGATCACCTCTCATTCTTCTGAATTCCAATGAGTAGAGGCCCAACCTCCTCAACCTTTCCTCATAAGTCAACCCCCTCATCCCCGGAATCAACCTAGTGAACCCCCGCTCACACCGTGTCCACCCCCACCCCCGCAGCATTCCCTCCATCACCTGCACCGCCTCCCCCCCTCCCCCCCCCACCGTCTCTCCCCCTGCACCGTTCCCCCCCCCCCCCGCACACCGCCCCCTCCCTGCACCGGCCCCCCTCCCCCACTCCGTTCCCCCCCTCACCGATGGTGCCTCACTGTCTCACTGGTGGTGGCTGTCTGTATGTCACCAGAAAATTCTATTTCCAACAGTTTCTGGGCTTGACTGTGAAGCCTTCTGTTGTTCAATATCCTGTTGAAGCACACTTTTTCTTAAGGGATATGTATGATGATACCAGAGGGCGGAGATAATGATTATTATTATACATGTATTGATGATGTAAGTGATGAGTTCGGAGATATTGATTATTATGCAAAGTGATGAGGTATAGAGTCCCTTATCATATCTGTCAGAAACATCCCATAATGATACAGATACAGACAATTGCATTGAAGTGACATTTGCTATTCAGTCAAACATGGTAGCCATTTTGCACACAGTAGGATTCCACAGATAGCACTGAGATGAATGGCCTGGATAATCGTTTTTTTGATGGGTGTTAGTTGAGCGAGGAATATTGGCCAGGACCCTGGGAGAACTCCCTGCTCTTCTTCGATTAGTATTACAGGATCTTTTTAACGTCTGCCTCAACAAGGTGTTGGGGGGCCTTGGCCTAACATCTCAGCCCAAGCCTCGCCAGGAACAATGCCGTAGTCCTGTCTGAATACTGCACTCAAACTTGAGCTCATCCAAAACTTGGCAGCCTGTGTCCTATCTCGCACCAAGTCTCACTCATCCATCACCCCTGCGCTCGCTGACCTACATTGGTTTCCGGTTAAGCAACGCCTCGATTTCAAAATTCTTACCCTTATTTATAAATCCCTCCATGGCCTTTTCCCCTCCCTATCTCTGAAATCTCCTCCAGCCCCACAATCCCCCCCCCTGAGATGTCTGCACTCCTCTAATTCTGCCCTCTTGAGCATCCCTGATTATAATCGCTCCACCATCGGTGGCCGTGCCTTCTGTTGCCTGGGCCCCAAGCTCTGGAACTCCCTCCCTAAACCTCTCCGCCTCTTTACCTCTCTTTCCTCCTTCAAGACGCTCCTTAAAACCTGCCTCTTTGACTGGCCACCTGCCGTAATTTCTTCTTATGTGGCTCGGTGTCAAATTTATTTGTTTTGACTTAAAACACTGCTGTGAAGCGCCTTGGAACCTTTCACAGATGCAACGTCCGAAATCCAGAATCCTCGGGACTGTGTCCGTGCCAGTTTTTGGGTTTCCCCGGATTTCAGACAAGAAAATCAATAGTCTGAGATCCGGAATTTGGGTTTTGCCAGATTTCGGATCTCGCCACGGATGGAATCCGTGCCGGATTTCAAATTTTACCGGATTTCGGAGCCCGCCGATCCACTGCTCCTCACCGCTTGCCCGAAATGTCTGGTTTTCGGACAATTCCGTGTTTTGGAATTGCGCATTCAGGACATTGCAACTGTACTAAGTTAAAGGCGCTATATAAACACCAGTTGTTGTTGGAGAAAACTGAGGGAAGGAAGGGATGGGAGATGGGAGCGGGGAGGGAAACAAAATAATACCCTGAGTGATGACGCGAGAAGCAAAAGGGTTAAATGAGTGCTGCAAGGCGAGTCTGGCCAGGATTCAGTAAAGTGACACACCCAACTGGGACTCCGTGGTGCGGTGCGGTGTGAACAGGAAAGCTGAGGCTTCCGAGACGCTTCCTGAGCTCGACGGGACCCAGGGGATTTCCAGCCGCCAGCAACTGGACTATCAGCCCAAGCCAGCCCGGGCCTGTGTGTGGGAAGAGTGTCCCTGGCCTGTTTCTCATCAGTTATCGCCCCGCCTTGCACAGGGAGAGGCCCCTGTTTCACAGAGCCACCGTCATGCTGATCATCCCCCCACCCCGCCCGCCCGCTGAGCTGAGGACGGTAGTCAGCGAGCGCACGGAGCAATACAGCCCGACTCTTCGAAAAGAAGGGCTTTCATTTTCATTTTTTTTTAACCCATTCATGGTCGCAGGTATGATGGCTGCACGAAAAGTAAAATTCAAGTCACAGAGACGCACCACACACAGTCTGATAATGTTTGCAGTGCCCCTCATTTCCGACACATCAAGGTTTGACTTTGCATTATTCGCTCCTCTAAACTCATGTTAGAATTTAACTTTAGCGCCTCTCCTGCAAACTCCTCAAGAAAATCGATTTTGTGCGAAATGTGTTTGTAGCCCCAGCGCATGATGAATATTCACAGGAACAGGAGGAGGGCATTTAGTCCCTCGAGCCTGTTCTGCCGTTCAACGTGATCATGGCTGATCATAACTCCATATTCATAAAGTGAATGTTTCCTGATTTACAGTGGGCTGTAGAGGCTGCCTTTGAGTACCTGCAGTACAAAGAGCTTTGACATTTCAAGGTCCAAGAACAGGAGGACACACGAGGGCACCATTCTCCTGCCCTTATACCGGAACAGTGTAACTCTCCAGCTTAGACCACCGTGAACCGAATTCCGGCAACAGGCACAGAGTGGCTCTGATGGATTAGCCAGTATCCGCGTACTGGCACCGTGTTGCCAGCCACAAGGAACATCTCGGGGCCCAAAATACCATGGATTCCTTCATGATGTGTCATAAAATCATGGTGAGGACAAACTCCTCACCCTCCAACCCCTCCTCAACCTCCTCGCCCTCCAAATCCTCCTCACTCTCCTCAACCTCTTCACCCTCCAACCCCTTCTCAACCTCCGCACCCCCAACCCCTCCTCAGCCTCCAACTCCTCCGGATCCTCCAACCCCTCTTCATCCTCCACCTCCTCCAACACCTCTTCAACCTCCAACCCCTCTTCAACCTTCCAACCCCTCCTCAACCTCCCCACCCTCCTCAACCTCCTCACCCTCCAACCCCTCCTCACCCTCCACCCCTTCCTCAACCTCCTCACCCTCCAACCCCTCCTCACCCTCCACCCCTTCCTCACCCGCCAACCCCTCCTCACCCTCAAACCCCTCCTGAAACTCCAAACCTTCCTCAATCCCCACCCTCTCCTCACCCTCCACCCCTTCCTCACCTTCCAATCCCTCCTCACCCTCCAATCCCTCCTCAAACTCCAAACCCTCCTAAATCCCCACCCTCTCCTCACCCTCCTCAATCGCCTCACCTTCCAATCCCTCCTCAAACTCCAAACCCGCCTCAATCCCCACCTTCTCCTCACCCTCCTCACCCTCCACCCCCTCCTCACCCTCCTTGCCCTCCACCCTCTCCTCATCCTCCACCCCCTCCTCACCCTACACACCCTCCTCACTCTCCACCCCCTCCTTAACCTTCAATTCTTCCTCAACCTCCAATTCTTCCTCAACCTCCAATTCTTCATCAACCTCCAACCCCCCCTCACCCTCCACCCCCTCCTCAATCCCGACCCACCCTTCATGCTCCGTCTCTCGTCAAACTCCACCCTCCCTCATCCCAAAGTCCAACTCTCCCTCAAACTCAAAACATGATACATTGAAATGTTTCCGAGTTGTGGTGCGAGGCTTTGATAAAGACAAGTCTCTTCCTTTTTGTGCTTTTTTTTTCAAATCACTTCCCAGCAGCAAAGTTACTTGGAGTCAGTCACCGCATTTAAAGTTGGCAAGAGTAGGACATGTTTGTAAATGCTCTACAGGGACTGGACATATATTTACAGAGTGTTTACATTCACATGTGTCATGCCAGAAAACAGGAGAGGAGGATTACGGCCTTGTTTGTTATCGAGTGATATACAGTCAAAGCATTTTACCGCACAGAAAGAGGCCATTCAGCCCTGAGTGTCCGTGCGAGATCTCTGAAGAACTGTCAACTCAATCCCTTTCTCCTTCCTGTTCCCGATGCAACAACAACAACTTGTATTTATATAGTACCTTTAACGTAGTGAAACGTCCCAAGGTGCTTCACAGGGGGTGATATGAGACAAAAAATTTGACACTGAGCCACATAAGGAGAAACTAGGGCAGGTGACCAAAAGCTTGGTCACAGAGGTAGGTGTTAAAGAGCATCTTGAAGGAAGAAAGAGAGGTAGAGAGGCGGAGAGGTTTAGGCAGGGAGTTCCAGAGCTTAGAGCCCAGGCAACAGAAAGCACTGCCACCGATGGTTGAGCGATTATAGTCAGGGATGCTCAAGAGAGCAGAATTAGAGGAGCGCAGATATCTCCAGGGGGTATATCAGAGAGATAGGGAGGAGCGAGGCCACGGAGGAATGTGAAAATAATAATGAGAATTTTGAAATCGAGGCGTTGCTTAACCGGGAGCCAATGTGGATCAGCGAGCACAGGGGGTGATGGGTGAGTAGGACTGGGTGCAAGTTAGGACACGGGGCAGCGAGCACAGGGGGCGAAGGGCGAGCGGGACTTGTTGCGAGTTAGGACACGGGCAGCGAGCACAAGGGGTGATGGGTGAGTGGGACTTGATACGAGTTAGGACACAGGCAGCGAGCACAGGGGGTGATGGGTGAGCGGGACTTGGTGCGAGTTAGGACACGGGCAGCGAGCACAGGGGGTGATGGGTGAGTGGGACTTGATACGAGTTAGGACACGGGCAGCGAGCACAGGGGGTGATGGGTGAGCGGGACTTGGTACGAGTTAGGACACAGGGCAGCGAGCACAGGGGGTGATGGGTGAGCGGGACTGGGTGCGAGTTAGGACACGGGCAGCGAGCACAGGTGGTAATGGGTGAGCGGGACTGGGTGCGAGTTAGGACACGGGCAGCGAGCACAGGGGGTGATGGGTGAGCGGGACTTGATACGAGTTAGGACACGGGCAGTGAGCACAGGGGGTGATGGGTAAGCGGGACTCGGTGCGAGTTAGGACACGGGCAGCGAGCACAGGGGGTGATGGGTGAGCGGGACTTGGTACGAGTTAGGACACAGGGCAGCGAGCACAGGGGGTGATGGGTGAGCGGGACTGGGTGCGAGTTAGGACACGGGCAGCGAGCACAGGTGGTAATGGGTGAGCGGGACTGGGTGCGAGTTAGGACACGGGCAGCAAGCACAGGAGGTGATGGGTGAGCGGGACTTGATACGAGTTAGGACACGGGCAGTGAGCACAGGGGGTGATGGGTAAGCGGGACTCGGTGCGAGTTAGGACACGGGCAGCGAGCACAAGGGGTGATGGGTGAGTGGGACTTGATACGAGTTAGGACACAGGCAGCGAGCACAGGGGGTGATGGGTGAGCGGGACTTGGTGCGAGTTAGGACACGGGCAGCGAGCACAGGGGGTGATGGGTGAGTGGGACTTGATACGAGTTAGGACACGGGCAGCGAGCACAGGGGGTGATGGGTGAGCGGGACTTGGTACGAGTTAGGACACAGGGCAGCGAGCACAGGGGGTGATGGGTGAGCGGGACTGGGTGCGAGTTAGGACACGGGCAGCGAGCACAGGTGGTAATGGGTGAGCGGGACTGGGTGCGAGTTAGGACACGGGCAGCGAGCACAGGGGGTGATGGGTGAGCGGGACTTGATACGAGTTAGGACACGGGCAGTGAGCACAGGGGGTGATGGGTAAGCGGGACTCGGTGCGAGTTAGGACACGGGCAGCGAGCACAGGGGGTGATGGGTGAGCGGGACTTGGTACGAGTTAGGACACAGGGCAGCGAGCACAGGGGGTGATGGGTGAGCGGGACTGGGTGCGAGTTAGGACACGGGCAGCGAGCACAGGTGGTAATGGGTGAGCGGGACTGGGTGCGAGTTAGGACACGGGCAGCAAGCACAGGAGGTGATGGGTGAGCGGGACTTGATACGAGTTAGGACACGGGCAGTGAGCACAGGGGGTGATGGGTAAGCGGGACTCGGTGCGAGTTAGGACACGGGCAGCGAGCACAGAGGGTGATGGGTGAGCGGGACTTGATACGAATTAGGACACGGGGCAGCCGGGATACCGTTTGCAGAGATTCAATGCAGGTTCCAGATCCCGCTACACTCCACCAACAATGTGCCTAACCTTTGCCCTGAGAGGGGAACCACTCCCTGAGACTCCTCCAGCTTTACACCATATGAACTCTCCTGTCTACGGTCAAATCAGCCGAGGTCATCACTGCTGATTGTTGCTCAGTGACCCTTGGCTCTTGTATAAAAGACAGCAGAGGCAGGAATGCTGTGCGTTGGAGGTAACTTCCATGATTCGTGTGTGGCTAACGAGAGGTGGGTAAGCCTGGGCTCTGCTCTAGGCCCAAGGCTCCATTGGCAATCACAGTCTCGGGTTTCACGCGATGAATGGGGCCTTTGGTGAGGTACGGGGAGGGGAATGGTGCCCTTGAAATCAGACTGCCCTGAGAATCTGTGCTTTCGGGGGAAGAGCCTATTGTGCTGCGTAAGTAAGTAGGAATGTTTGCTCTGGGTGAACAGACGATCGAACCCGCCACACACTTCCCCCACCTGTGCAACAATCGCCCTTGCATTGTCACTGTTCAGCATTACTCTCATCGCTCTGGCATTGGTGTCCCCTGCCACATTCCAGCAGTTCACCCACCGACACAATGGCTAACTGTGACATCAAGAGAATGCGTGAGCTTTAGTGGATTGGGAAGGGGTGGGTGGGCAAGGGCGGTGGGGGGGAGGAGGGGGGAGGGGAGAATAGCAGAACCAATATCAACGCGACAAAGAGAGAAACCAAGGAATTAGTAGGGAAGTTCACTCTGAGGTCAGCGGTGACCATTGTCCTCCTGTCGGGGAAAGGCTGAGCTCCCGCCAGACATTCGACGGTAAATCATGGACTGAATGGGAAATGCAGACTAAATGTGCCTTGGTGCTGCTGTGGCATTTCAATGACTGATGTTGGCTCGACCTGTTCACACAGATTTCCCAGAATCACGGTGATACAGTTAGCACTTCTCTCGCACTCAGAGCCACAACTAACGCTATATTATTTTTGTCCGCACACTTATCCTAGAACGGGGGGGGCGGGGGGGGGATATGTACTTCGGATGACATCATTCAAGCTCCTATAGAAAGGCCTCGTTTGTGTCTTTAGCTTAGTTTCATGGGTTTGGACGCAGGATATTTCATCATCATCATCGGTAGTCCCTCGAAATCGAGGAAGACTTGCTTCCACTCTAAAAGTGAGTTCTCAGGTGACTGAACAGTCCAATACAGGAATTACAGTCTCTGTCACAGGCGGGACAGACAGTGGTTGAAGGAAAGGGTGGGTGGGGAGTCTGGTTTGCCGCACGCTCCTTCCGCTGCCTGCGCTTGGTTTCTGCATGCTCTCGGCGACGAGACTCGAGGTGCTCAGCGCCCTCCCGGATGCACTTCCTCCACTTAGGGCGGACTGGTCTTTGGCCAGGGACTCCCAGGTGTCGGTGGGGATGTTGCGTTCTATCAAGGAGGCTTTGAGGGTGTCCCTGTAACGTGTCCTCTGCCCACCTGGGGCCCACTTGCCGTGCAGGAGTTCCGAGTAGAGTGCTTGCTTTGGGAGTCTTGTGTCGGGCATGTGAACAATATGGCCCGCCCAGCGGAGCTGGTCGAGTGTGGTCAGTGCTTCGATACTGGGGATGTTGGCCTGATATTGTCCACACACTTATCCTGGAAGGAGGGTGGTGATATGTACTTGGGATGACATCATTCAAGCTCCTATAGAAGGGCCTCGTTTGTGTCTTTAGCCTAGTTTCGTGGGTTTGGACGCGGGATATTTCATCAGCATCATCATAGACAGTCCCTCGAAATCGATGAAGACTTGGCGGACGTTGGCCACTGACGGCGGGATATTTACTCCTGTCTCTGCTGTAAAATAATACGAGGAATTAGATGAAGAATTTAAGAGTTAGAATGATTGAAGTTTGAAAGGAAGAGGATTTAGAAAAGAAAAGCAAGATTTGGATTTATATAGCGCCTTTCATGACCATTGGACATCTCAAAGTGCTTTACAGACAATTAAGTACTTTTGGAGTGTAGACACTGTTGTAATGTGGGAAACGGGGCAGCCAATTTGTGCACAGCAAGCTCCCACAAACAGCAATGTGATAATGACCAGATCATCTGTTTTAGTGATGTTGATTGAGGGATAAATATTGATCAGGACACTGGAGATAACTCCCCTGCTCTTCTTCAAAATAGTGCCACGGGATCTTTTACGTCCACCTGAGAGAGCAGACGGGGCCTCAGTTTAACGTCTCACCTGAAAGACAGCATCACTGACAGTGCAGCACTCCCTCAACACTGCACTGGGAGGGTCAGCCTAGATTTATGGTGCTTAAGTCCCTGGAGTGGGATTTGAACCCACAACCTTCTGACTCCGAGGCGAGAGTGCTGCCCACTGAGCCACAGCCAATACAATAATACTACTGCAGCACAACAGATTGAACAACACGGCAGTGAAAGCGTTAACATGATGCCGGTCTCCATTTGGACAAATGTCCAAACTGGAACTCGCCCTCGCTCCCAGAGCCTTTGAACGTCATCAGAAGCCAATGTGCCAGGAATCAGAAAGCCACAACAACATGCCATTGTAAGGAACATAAAAACATAAAAATTGGGAGCAGGAGTCGGCCATTTTGCCCCTCGAGCCTGCTCCACCATTCAATAAGATCATGGCTGATCTTCTACCTCAACTCCACTTTCCTGCACTATCCCCACATTAATATCCCAAAATCTATCGATCTCTGTCTTGAATATACTCAAAGACTGAGCCTCCACAGCCCTCTGGGGTAGAGAATTCCAAAGCTTTACCACCCTCTGAGTGAAAAAGTTTCTCCTCATCTCAGTCCTAAATGGCCAACCCCTTATTCTGAGACTGTGTCCCCTGCTTCTAGACTCCCCAGCCAGGGGGCAACATCCTCCCTGCATCTACCCTGTCAAGCCCTGTAAGAATTCTGTGTTACCTGGCTCTCTCTCTCTGGTACAGACCGAGTGGGATGATTGAGAGGCTGCTGGAGATGAGATAAGCTGCAGTGATTGATAAACATGGTCTCTCTCAGCCGCTTCAGGAGATGGAGTGCTTTGTGTGATACCATCTGTGATTAGGCACAGGTCGTATTGAATCCGTCTTAAATGGCATTCCTAATACCGTGCATATAACTTTTCTCATTGCACTTGAGTGTATATAATGATGAATTCTCACTCCCTGCAATATTCTCCGATCTCACGTACTGGTGGTTTACAAATTGTCCAAGGTTAATTACCGTGACAAGCTCACCTTTACATCTCCGTATAACAAATTCATTTTACTCTGGCCCAGGGGTGCTCAACCCTTTTGCTTCTGTGCCTCCCCCCGGGCCCCCCACTTCCCTTGTAAGCAAAATTCCACAGACACCCTGTAACACAACACAAGTACTTTTTATCTGTATAAAAATTCTTTCAGCGCAGCTCCTGCTCACCATGTCACTGCCGCTGGTATCCCAGCACTGCAATAGACTGCCATTGTAAGAAACATAAGATATAGGAGCAGGAGTCAGCCATTCGGCCCCTCGAGCCTGCTCCGCCATTCAATAAAATCACGGCTGATCTTCGACCTCAACTCCACTTTCCTGCACCGTCCCCATATCCCACTCCTCTTGTGTATGCGTAAATAACGGACAACCTGAGCCAGGAGAAATGTAACTTAACTTAACTGTGCTTTTATACAACCCAAAATGGTGTCCAAAACCGGCATGAATGCAGCAACTCTGAATAGCTCCCGCGAGGTCCTACTGCCCGTCCTGTGAGCTGTAACAAACAAATAGATTATGAACACAACGCCCATCCCACTCCCTATTTCCCTCCACATTTGTCCCAATCACCGGACCCGCACAGTCTCCCTTTTTCGCCCTCAACCCCCAGCACATCAGCCGATCCCAGTTATCTGCTTGATTGTCAGTCGAACAGCCTCTTCCCCCCCCCCCACCCTGCCCCCACCTCCATCTCCAATATTTTCATAGATAATAAACTCACAAGAACCTCAACACCATGCAGGAAAAAGCAGTGCCCTTGATTGGCCCCCCATCCACAACCTTCAACATTCACTCCCTCCACCACCGGCACACCGTGGCTGCAGTGTGCACCATCTATAACACGCACTGCAGCAACTCGCCAAGGCTTCTTCGGCAGCACCAACAAACCTGTGCCCTCTACACCTAGAAGGACAAGGGCAGCAGGCGTATGGGAACACACCATCCTGACTGGGAAATATATCGGCCATTCCTTCACCGTCGCTGGGTCAAAATCCTGGAACTCCCTCCCTAACAGCACTGTGGGAGCACCTTCACCACACGGGACTGCAGCGGTTCAAGAAGGCGGCTCACCACCACCTTCTCGAGGGGCAATTAGGGATGGGCAATAAATGCTGGGTTTGCCAGCGACACCCACATCCCAGGAACTTGTAAAAAAAAATATATAACCCTCTGAATCTAACGTGAAAGTACTAAGCAACACATGGACTGTGGGTGATGGTTTTGAAAAGGAAAATTGGGCAGCCGGATGTGAAAAATCCTTCTGGAATATTCCGAGTGTTTTGTAGGAGAGAGAGAGCACTCCCCTGTGCCTCATCATTCAACCCACCATTCACAGTTATGCAATTGGCAACTGTTTCACAAGCAGGAAGAATGAATCTGGGAATATTATGCTCATAAAACTCCAAGCTCATTTTAAAAAAAAAAAAATTTTCGCAAGCGAAATCACTGGTGAGAACTCATGTTTATTAAAACAATTTGTTTTGGATTTTTATTGCACTTTAAACCTCCGATGCTGTTAAAATGCAATCCCTGCAGGCGGAGAGCTGCGCATGTCGTCCTGTGTGTTGCGATGTGAAGAATCTGTCGTCGCAGGGCTTCAGGCAGTTGTTGTTGCTGCCAAAGTGGGACCACTCATCGAGATTGCAATCTGGGGAGTCATAGATGAGAAATGACTGTGTTCAATAATAAAAAAGGCCTGGCAGCTCTCCTTTTGTTCGATGTGCGTCAGCTCAGCACAGCCAACAGCAACTACTTATATTTGTATAGCGCCTTTTAACGTTGTAAAACGTCCCAGCAGCGTAATCCAGACAAAAATTGCCAACCCGGCCAAAGAAGGAGACATTAGGACAGGTGGCTGCAATGTATTTGCTTCATGGGTTCTTTGTTTAAGAATTCCTAGCAACACATTGCTATTAAGAACTAGTTGGTTTATCAACAAAGGTTTAACCATCACACGACACATTACTAGTTCATCCACCAGGCTCACAACCACCTGCCCCGTCGTGGATCCCACAACCCAACTGGCTGGGGTTTTATTGAGTCTTGTGAACATCACGTGACTGGCTAAGCCACTCACAATGCAACAGCTCTACAACTATTTTAGTAACACTATAATTCAAGTGCTCCCTTATTAAAGGGGCACTAAAACCGACAAATTAAACTTTTGACATTAATGGATCAAATTGAAATTTGTTGGCCGGGGGGGGTGATGTACTCCAGTCCCTCCGGCGCCCACCTCTCGCGGAAGGCCGTGAGCGTACCGGTGGACACCGCGTACTCCATCTCCAGGGACACCCTGGCACAAATGTAGCCGCAGAAGCGAGGCAGGCAGTCGGGCTGAATGGGGCTGCAACCTGACTAACTCCACATAAACATGGAACACGGACTCTTCCAAACTGCAGAAATTGCAGGCGGCCTGGGAGTCCGTGAACCGACTTAAAAACCTATTGCACGTGACTGCCCCATGCAACACCCTCTGGGCCAAATCCCCAATAAATAAAGGGAGGACTCCTGCATAGAGAGCACTCCATTGGGGACCCCTGCCTCTAAACATGTGAGCATTCTCACAGATGCATACGTTACAGTGACCAAAAGCTTGGTCTACGAGGTAGGCTTTAAGCACAGAGTCTTAAAGGAGCAGAGAGAGAGGGAGAGGTTTAGGGAGGGAATTCCAGAGCTTTGGTGCAAGGCAGCTGAAGGCACGGCCACCAATGGTGGGCCGAGGGAACTGGGGGATGGGCCAGAGACCCATTCTGTGATTTGGAGGAACACAGAATTCTCAGAGGGTTGTCGGGCTGGAGGATGTTGGAGAGATAGGGAGGGGCTAGGCCAGAGAGGCAGTTGAATATGAGGATGATAATTTTAATTTCAAGGCGTTGCCGGACTGGGAGCCAATGTAGGTCAGCGAGCAAAGGGGTGTGGGTGAATGGGATTTGGTGCGAGTTTGTACACAAGCTGCTGAGTTTTGGATGAGTCCCCATTTATGGAGGGGGGGAAGATGGGAGGCTGGCTGGAAGAACATTGGAATAGTCAACTCTGGAGGTAACAAACAGCAATGAGATAAATGACAAGATCATCTCTTTTTAGTGACGTTGGTTGCGAGATAAATTTTGACAGGACACCAGGGAGAACTCCCCTTGCTCTTCTTTGAATAATGCCAGGGCATCTTTTACACCTGCGAGAGCAGACGGGACCTCGGTTTAACGTCTCATCCGATGGACGGCACCTCCGACAGTGCGCCGCTCCCTCGATTTTGTGCTGGAGCCTCTGGAGTGGGACTTGAACTCACAACCTTCTGACTCCGAGAGTGCTACCCACTGAGCCATGGTTGATACAGGTGTCCCGGGAAACATCCCTCCCTCAATCAGCACCAGTATAAATAGACTGATCTCGTCGCTGTTGGGCGGGATATTCGCCGTGTGCAAAAATGGCCGCCCCACCCCTGCTCGCGTAGTGAGCCGCTGCATTTGGAGGTGTCAACTAGCCGTCCATCGACCTGAAACTGTGATATATTCTTACGACATCACTAACAGAAGCACGCGCACAAGATGGCTCCAGACAGAAACACTCGTCATGTGACCTTGTCACATGACCCTTTAATTGTATTTACATCAGTAGTTGCATTACATCGTTAGTCCACTAAGGGGGGGGGGGGACTCGATTACACTAACGTGTACTGTAACTTCCTTCTGTCCGTAGACGCTGAGGGATCCAACAATTCCTGCGGGTTTCTTCACGGGCATTGGAGAGATATCATGAGATGTAAGGTAAACGCAAGGCTTCTTTCTTTTTGTGTAGTGTGTGAGATTGTCAAGTGTTTGGAAGGAGGTAAAAGGTTAATTACATCCCTCTTGATGTAGGACATGGTTTCCACATGGTTGTCTGGGCTGTGAACATGGCAAAGTGTCTCGTGTGCTCTTTGTTTTTCTGGCTGCCCCATGTTACCATGTTGTTTCATTTTCTCCTTCAGCAGAGCGAAGAAACTGAGATCCTTCTGATGCCGATATTTTATCGTCGCTATGGCAACCATTTCTGCGCAGTATATTCTTATATTTTAAACGTTGCCAAGCCACCCGCCAACCCCGCCCACCCCAACCCCCCCCCCCCCCCCACCACACACACACACAGTCACATACAAAAACACACACATCAAATCCTTTGATGGGACTGAAGTCGAGATAACAATCGGAATTTCATTTGGGGAAAACTGCACATCAGCAAACTGCATGGGAAACTAATTATCACAATGGCCCCTGGAGTCGAAATGAACTTGAAAGAAATATCTGATCGGGAACGCATTAAAAATTTAAGTAGAACATTTGGAGCAATGTTCCTTCGAATTTCTTTTATTGGTGCATGGCCTCTTCAAGGGGCAGATCGGCCCATTCCAATTTCCGCGGTACCCGGGTTTTTCCCATTGAAAGGTGGTGAGCCAGGCTGCCCGGGACCTCCACAGCTTAACGGGAACATTGACCTGGAGCCAAAGCAAAAGGATCCAGTCTCGGTCAGTGTCGCCAAACTCCAGCCGGGCCTATTCCCGGAGGGTCCATCACATGACACCGCCGCCTCGAACCGCCCCAACCCCCGCACACCCCAGCCATTGGTCCATCCTCCAGCTGCCACCGCCTTCCCAACGGCCAATCGGTAAGGGGAACGGACTCTCTCTTACCCAATTGGGTGAGTCTGTCTGAGGCTGAACCCGACAGTTCGCAACTTTGGTGTCATATTTGACCCTGACATTAGCTTCTGGCCACATATCCGCAGCATAACTAAGACCGCCTGTTTCCATCTCCATAACATCATCCATCTCCGCCCCCTTGCTTCAGCTCATCCACTGCTGAAGCCCTCATCCATGCCTTTGTTACCTCGAGACTTGACTACTCCAATGCACTCCCGGCCTCCCACATTCTACCCGACGTAAACTTGAGGTGATCTAAAACTCGGTTGCCCGTGTCCTAACTTGCACCAAGTCCCTCTCACCCATCACCCCCTGTGCTCGCTGGCCTACATTGGCTCCCGGTTAAGCAACGCCACAATTTCAAAATTCCCAACCTTATTTTTAAAACCCTCCATGGCCTCACCCCTCTCTATCTCTGTAATCTCCTCCAGCCCCACAACTCCCTGAGATATCTGTGCTCCTCTAATTCTGCCCTCTTGAGCATCCCTGATTATAATCGCTCAATGATTGGTGGCTGTGCCTTCTGTTGTCTGGGCCCCAAGCTCTGGAACTCCCTGTGTCAACCTCTCCCCCTCTCTACCTCTCTTTCCTCCTTAAGACGCTCCTTAAAACCTACCTCTTTGACCAAGCTTTTGGTCACCTGCCCTAATTTCTCCTTATGCGGCTCGGTGTCAAATGTTTTGTCTCATAACACTCCTGCGAAGCGCCTTGGGACCTTTCACTACGTTAAAGGCGCTATATAAATACAAGTTGTTGTTGTTAATCAAACAGCCCTCTTTTCCCTCGTCACCGATATTTTTAAAACTAATAAATGAAAGAGATGAAAGAAAATGAAAATAAAAATACAATTTTGTTTAATGGCCCAGTGATGTATCCTCTGGGTGTTGCTTGCAGTGCCCTGCAGATTAATGTTCCGTTCCTGGAGTAAAGGAGGGCAGTGAGGGAGATTCACGCCAACTTCAGCTAGAGAGGAGAAAAAGAAAGACTTGCATTTATATAGCACCTTTCATAACCACCGGCCATCTCAAAAGCGCGTTACAGCCACTGAAGTACTTTTGGAGTGCAGTCACTGGTGTAATGTAGGAAACACAGCAGCCAATTTGTGCACAGCAAGCTCCCACACACAGCAATGTGATAATGACCCAGATAATCTGATTTTTTTGTTACGTTGATTGAGGGGAAAATATCGGCCCCAGGACACCGGGGATAACTCCCCTGCTCTTCTTCGAAATAGTTTGTGGGATCTTTTACGTCCGCCTCAGAGAACAGACGGGGCCTCGGTTTAACGTCTCATCCGAAAGACGGCACCTCCGACAGTTCAGCACTCCCTCAGCACTGCGCTGGGAGCGTCAGCCTGGATTTATGTGCTCAAGTCCCTGGAGTGGGACTCGAACCCACAACCTTCTGACTCAGAGAGTGCTGCCCACTGAGCCACGGCTGACACTGTGGAGGCAAATAATCAGCCAAGGCTCCTTCCGCCAGCTGCCCAGCCGCCTCGACGAGAAATTCTGCGCGGGCCGGCGCCTGACGAGTGCAGGACGGAGTGGTAACGCCCCAAGTGGTCGAATAGCCGTCCTGGTGCAGAGCTTACCGCGGCAGGATTGCACCCTGGAAATTCAGTGAGCCGGCCTGTCCCCCACACCCCCCAGATTCCCAGATACGTGATCCTGAGGTGTGAAACCACTCCAGACGCAGGCAGCAGTAGATTAGTCCTTAAACGCACGGGCAGAATTCGTGGATAAGGACGTGCAGCTGTAGTAGCTCCTCACCTTGTGTAAATTAAGCAGGGCCTTGCAGCGGGGCTTACTGGTGTCAGCTTGGCTCTGAGGATAGCACTCTTGTCTCTGAGTCAGAAGTTAGTGGGTTGAAGAAAGAAAGAAAAGAGAGACTTGCATTTCTATAGCGCCTTTCGCAATCTCCAGACGTCCCAATGTTCTTTTTGAAGTGCAGTCACTGTTGTAATGTCGGAAACGTTGCAGACAATTTGCGCACAGCAAACTCCCACAATGTGATAATGACCAGGTCATCTGTTTTAGCGATGTTTGTTGAGGGATAAATATTGGGCACACCGGGGATAACTCCCCTGTCTCTCTCTCTCTCTCTCCTCTCGCTGCCACGACCCTCTCCCCTCCCCTCTCCTACTCACCCCCCTCCACTGTGATTCTCTCCCCTTCCCCCTCCAACACCTCTCTCCTCCCTCCCTCCTTCACATCCCTCCCTCCTTCACCTCTCCTCCTCCTCCCCTTCCCTTCTTTCTCCCCGTTTCTCCACCCCCCATCACTGCTCTCCCCCTTCCCCTTTCCCCCCCCCCCCCTCCATCCAGAGACCACAGTGCTTTGCTGGGCCAAAGGAGGATTTGATTTCCTGGGACAGGAGTTTCTGTCAGGAGGGACCTCAGCCTAGGATGGGAAGCCCTTTGATCTGAGCTGGGGGTCCATCTGCTCCGAGCTCAGGCTGGAGGCCCCGCTTTCACTCTCGCAGTTCATTCCGCCTTTGCATTCAGGGTACAAGAAAGAGGCTGGAGATGTTGCACCTTTTGACTGACAAGGAGCTGAAGGTGCCTCTGTTAAATAATTGAGGCGTGTACAGCTTACGGATCACACCATAAAGCATCAAGATACTCCCCACTGAGAAAAGCTGACATTTTCTTTCCTCCAAGAATGATCTGTATGGTGTACAGATATAAATGATTATAATAAAGGGTCTTCAACTCCTTGTCAATTTAAATGCTCATCCTCCACTGGGGCTTAAGGGGCAGATCACTCGATGGAGAGTTGTGAATGCAAAGGGGACTAGGAGACTACTCGCACCCAGGCTCATTAAAGCCTCTGAGTTTCACACAAAATGTGCCCGTCACTCTCCCAGCCTTGGAGAGGGCCCAGAGGAGCTTTACCGGAATGATAGCAGGGATGAGTGGCTCCAGTTATGTGGCATCACTTAAGAATTTCCCCTTAGAGCAGAGAAGATTTACAAGAGATTTAATCGAGATGTTCAAAATTATGAGGGGGTTTTGCTAGAGTAGCGAGGGAGAAATAATTTCCACTGGCAGGAGGGTCAGTAACCAAAGGACACAGATTTAAATCATCATCATCATAGGCAGTCCCTCGAAATCGAGGAAGACTTGCTTCCACTCTAAAAGTGAGTTCTCAGGTGGCTGAACAGTCCAATGCAGGAATTATTGTCTCTGTCACAGGCGGGACAGACAGCGGTTGAAGGAAAGGGAGGGTGGGGAGGCTGGTTTGCCGCACGCTCCTTCCGCTGCCTGCGCTTGGTTTCTGCATGCTCTTTCAAGCAGCCGGCACAGGCTCGATGGGCCGAATGGCCTCTTTCTTTGTTGCATGATTTAAATCAAATAAAGCTGCTGGATTGGCGGAGCTGCACCTCAGTCTTGCCGTGCTGGTCCGGAGCACGTGCTGAACGGGAGGCTGCTGTTCCAATTTATATCGAAAAGGAATTGCCCTTTCTTGCACTCTGGGCCCACCCATCACCCCCCTGTGCTCGCTGACCTACATTGGCTCCCGGACCGGCAACGACTCGATTTCAAAATTCTCATCCTTGGTTTCACATCCCTCGCCCCCTCCCTATCTCTGTAATCTCCTCCAGCCCCACAACCCCCAAGATCTCGGCGCTCCTCCAATTCTGGCTACTTGAGCATCCCTGATTATAATCGCTCCACCATCGGTGGCCGTGCCTTCTGTTGCCTGGGGCCCCCAAGCTCTGGAACTCCCTCCCTAAACCTCTCCGCCTCTCTACCTCTCTTTCCTCCTTTAAGACGCTCCTTAAAACCTACCTCTTTGACCTGGCTTTATGGTCACCTGCCTCAATATCTGCTTCTGCGGCTCGATGTCAAACTGTTTCATAATCGCTCCTGTGAAGCACCTTGGGGTGTGTCACTATGTTGAAGGCCCTGTATAAGTATAGGTTGCTGTGGTGTGGGCATGACTGCTGATGAACCAGAAGCTTGACTTACACGGTGAGCTCTGTTTGAGCTAATTACATCCCATGGACTAGACTTTCCATTGGTATCGTTGCGATATTTCCGGCGTTAATGGTTGTCTCACTTTTCAGAACCGCCGGAATATCGGCCGTTTTAAAAACTGCTAGTTTCGCCTTTTTAATTTGGGCGTTAGCGGTAGCGATGTGAAACGGGCAATAGCGATGTATTCAGTCATGCAAGGCTGGCGTCCGTGGCGACGGCCGTTCTGCACATGCGCGTTTTTTTTCAAGCAGTTAACTTTTCCCGCGATTCAGCAGGTCAGGGGTCATCTGCGCATGCTCAGAAGACAAAGGGAGGGAGAGGGAGAGAGCGAGAGCGCGTGTTTTGTCTTTGGAGCCTGAGCTGTCACTCGAGGCTACAGATATAAATCTCTGTTTCCCTCGTTAGCCGTATCGAAGATGACTCTCCAATCGAATTAGGTGCTCTGGCCTTTGGGCATTGAGAGAGAGCGTAATTTACTAACTTTGTAATAATGTGACCTTTTTCTGGTCTGAACGGGTACGTTGCTTCTTTTCATTCCTGCACCGATGTGTTAGCGGCACAAATTAAAACCCGTGATGGGAGAGTCGTTTATCTTGTTTGCGTGTGTCGCTGGTGTTCCACAATTATCGTGCTCTGGTTCTTGGATTTTGCGGTGTGTAATATAGTCAGTGCCAACATTAACCCTTTCGCCCATTAGTTACAGTCTTCAGCCTCCTGATGCGGGAAGACAGAGGCAAAATGAGGAATACTCCAGGGAGCAGTTCGTTCTACCGTGCAGCTGGCCTGCTCTGTCTCAGTAATTGATTTAACTCCAGGAACTGAGAGGGCAGCGAGCAAACAGCATCGAGATTCTATCTCGGGGAGCAGAGGGGAAAGCCCACCGAAATGACAGTGAGCAGACAGAAAGAGTTGGGGAAAAAGAAAGACATTTCTATAGCGCCTTTCACGACCACCGAACGTCTCAAAACACTTTACAACAGCAACAACTTGTATTTATATAGCGCCTTTAACGTAGTGAAACGTCCCAAGGTGCAAAACAATTTGATACCGAGCCGCATAAGATGAAATTAGCGCAGGTGACCAAAAGCTTGGTCAGTGAGGTAGGCTTTAAGGAGTAAAGAGTTCCAGAGCTTGGGACCCAGGTAACAAAAGGCACAACCATAATCAGGAGTGCAGAATTAGAACTTACAGCCAATGAAGTACTTTTTGGAGTGTAGTCACTGTTGTAATGTAGGAAACACAGCAGCCAATTTGCGCACAGCAAGCTCCCACAAACAGCAATGTGATAATGACCAGACAATCTGTTTTTTTTGTTATGTTGATTGAGGGATAAATATTGGCCCGAGGACACCGGGGATAACTCCCCTGTTCTTCTTCAAAACAGTGCCACAGGATCTTTTACATCCACCTAAGAGGGCAAATGTGGCTTCAGTTTAACATCTCATCCGAAAGATGGCACCTCCGACAATGCATCGCTCCCTCATGACTGCATTGGTGTGTCAGCCTAGATTTATGTGCTCAAGTTCCTGGAGTGGGACATGAACCCAAAACCTTCTGACTCAGAGACAAGTGTGCTGCCCACTGAGCCACTGACTGACATTTGTGCTGCCTTTACAGTCAGTAATGATAGGACTGCAGTAACTTGCCCAAAGAGTGAAAGCCAGGTCTTTTATCTTCTGCAGCACTGCTGAAAATATTAGATCAATTTGCTCTGGTTAAGTTTCAAGTGACGGTTTCTGTGTGAGTTGAAAGTTAAAGATAAGTTCAGAATGAATCTCTTCTTGTCGAGTGACAAGACATCTCTTGTTCAATCCCCTGAACCATTCCTGAATGAAGACAAGGAGACTTTGACACTCATGCGCATTAATACTTTGAACTGTTTTATTTCTCACAAGTAGCTTTTGAAGTCTTGTTGGATGCCAGAGAAGGGAGAGAAAAATGAACACTTGCTCTCTAAACTTGCACTTGGGAAAAATAAAAGACAGTTAAATATTTAAATAGCAGATTAAAACACATGTCTATCCCTATAACCTTTGAACCTATTCAAAGTCAGACATTTATAGTCATTTTGAAGGAACCAGGCAATTCGCTCTTGTAATGTATTTGCTTCATGGGTTCTTGGTTGAAGAATTCATAGCAATACATTGCTATTAAGGACTAGTTGGTTTATTAACAAAGGTTTAACAATAGTTCATCCACTAGGCTCACAACTGCATACCTCATAGTGGATGACCTAGACTTAACTGACTGGGGTTTTATTGATGTGGAATCTATATGGGTAGAGCTGCAGAATACCAAAGGGCAAAAAACGTTAGTGGGAGTTGTGTACAGACCTCCAAACAGTAGTAGTGATGTTGGGGAGGGCATCAAACATGAAATTAGGAGTGAATGCAATAAAGGTGCAGCAGTTATAATGGGTGACTTTAATATGCACATAGATTGGGTTAACCAAACTGGAAGCAATACGGTGGAGGAGGATTTCCTGGAGTGCATAAGGGATGGTTTTTTAGACCAATATGTCGAGGAACCAACTAGGGGAGAGGCCATCTTAGACTGGGCGTTGTGCAATGAGAGAGGATTAATTAGCAATCTCATTGTGCGAGGCCCCTTGGGGAAGAGTGACCATAATATGGTGGAATTCTGCATTAGGATGGAGAATGAAACAGTTAATTCAGAGACCATGGTCCAGAACTTAAAGAAGGGTAACTTTGAAGGTATGAGGCGTGAATTGGCTAGGATAGATTGGCGAATGATACTGAAGGGGTTGACTGTGGATGGGCAATGGCAGACATTTAGAGACCGCATGGATGAACTACAACAATTGTACATTCCTGTCTGGCGTAAAAATAAAAAAGGGAAGGTGGCTCAACCGTGGCTATCAAGGGAAATCAGGGATAGTATTAAAGCCAAGGAAGTGGCATACAAATTGGCCTGAAATTGCAGCGAACCCGGGGACTGGGAGAAATTTAGAACTCAGCAGAGGAGGACAAAGGGTTTGATTAGGGCAGGGAAAATGGAGTACGAGAAGAAGCTTGCAGGGAACATTAAGACGGATTGCAAAAGTGTCGATAGATATGTAAAGAGAAAAAGGTTAGTAAAGACAAACGTAGGTCCCCTGCAGTCAGAATCAGGGGAAGTCATAACGGGGAACAAAGAAATGGCGGACCAATTGAACAAGTACTTTGGTTCGGTATTCACTGAGGAGGACACAAACAACCTTCCGGATATAAAAGGGGTCGGAGGGTCTAGTAAGGAGGAGGAACTGAGGGAAATCCTTATTAGTCGGGAAATTGTGTTGGGGAAATTGGTGGGATTGAAGGCCGATAAATCCCCAGGGCCTGATGGACTGCATCCCAGAGTACTTAAGGAGGTGGCCTTGGAAATAGTGGATGCATTGACAGTCATTTTCCAACATTCCATTGACTCTGGATCAGTTCCTATGGAGTGGAGGGTAGCCAATGTAACCCCACTTTTTAAAAAAAGGAGGGAATTATAGACCGGTCAGCCTGACATCGGTAGTGGGTAAAATGATGGAATCAATTATTAAGGATGTCATAGCAGTGCATTTGGAAAGAGGTGATATGATAGGTCCAAGTCAGCATAGATTTGTGAAAGGGAAATCATGCTTGACAAATCTTCTGGAATTTTTTGAGGATGTTTCCAGTCGAGTGGACAAGGGAGAACCAGTTGATGTGGTATATTTGGACTTTCAGAAGGCTTTCGACAAGGTCCCATACAAGAGATTAATGTGCAAAGTTAAAGCACATGGGATTGGGGGTAGTGTGCTGACATGGATTGAGAACTGGTTGTCAGACAGGAAGCAAAGAGTAGGAGTAAATGGGGACTTTTCAGAATGGCAGGCAGTGACTAGTGGGGTACCGCAAGGTTCTGTGCTGGGGCCCCAGCTGTTTACACTGTACATTAATGATTTAGACGAGGGGATTAAATGTAGTATCTCCAAATTTGCGGATGACACTAAGTTGGGTGGCAGTGTGAGCTGCGAGGAGGATGCTATGAGGCTGCAGAGTGACTTGGATAGGTTAGGTGAGTGGGCAAATGCATGGCAGATGAAGTATAATGTGGATAAATGTGAGGTTATCCACTTTGGTGGTAAAAACAGAGAGACAGACTATTATCTGAATGGTGACAGATTAGGAAAAGGGGAGGTGCAAAGAGACCTGGGTGTCATGGTACATCAGTCATTGAAGGTTGGCATGCAGGTACAGCAGGCGGTTAAGAAAGCAAATGGCATGTTGGCCTTCATAGCGAGGGAATTTGAGTACAGGGGCAGGGAGGTGTTGCTACAATTGTACAGGGCCTTGGTGAGGCCACACCTGGAGTATTGTGTACAGTTTTGGTCTCCTAACCTGAGGAAGGACATTCTTGCTATTGAGGGAGTGCAGCGAAGGTTCATCAGACTGATTCCCGGGATGGCGGGACTGACCTATCAAGAAAGACTGGATCAACTGGGCTTGTATTCACTGGAGTTCAGAAGAATGAGAGGGGACCTCATAGAAACATATAAAATTCTGACGGGGTTAGACAGGTTAGATGCAGGAAGAATGTTCCCAATGTTGGGGAAGTCCAGAACTAGGGGACTCAGTCTAAGGATAAGGGGGAAGCCATTTAGGACCGAGATGAGGAGGAATTTCTTCACCCAGAGAGTGGTGAACCTGTGGAATTCTCTACCACAGAAAGTTGTTGAGGCCAATTCACTAAATATATTCAAAAAGGAGTTCGATGAAGTCCTTACTACTAGGGGAATCAAGGGGTATGGTGCGAAGGCAGGAATGGGGTACTGAAGTTGCATGTTCAGCCATGAACTCATTGAATGGCGGTGCAGGCTCGAAGGGCCGAATGGCCTACTCCTGCACCTATTTTCTATGTTTCTATGTCTATGTGAACATCATGTGACTGGCTAAGCCACTCACAATGCAACAGCTCTGCAGACTATAGATATACTCTTTGTGTCATTATAGGCAGCCCCTCGGAATCGAGGAAGACTTGCTTCCACTCTTGAAGTGAGCTCTTTGGTGGCTGAACAGTCCAATACGAGAGCCACAGACTCTGTTACAGTTGGGACAGATAGCGTTGAGGGAAGGGGTGGATGGGACTGGTTTGCTGCACGCTCTTTCCGCTGTCTGCGCTTGATTTCTACACGTTCTCGGCGATGAGGCTCGAGGTGCTCAGCGCCCTGTCGAATGCACTTCCTCCACTTAGGGCGGTCTTGGGCCAGGGACTTCCAGGTGTCAATGGGGATGTTGCACTTTATCAGGGAGGCTTTGAGGGTGTCCTTGTAGCGTTTCCGCTGCCCACCTTTGGCTCGATTGCCATGAAGGAGCTCCAAGTAGAGCACTTGCTTTGGGAATTTCGTGTCTGGTATGTGGACTATGTGGCCCGCCCAGCGGAGCTGATCGAGTGTGGTCAGTGCTTCAATCCTGGGGATTTTAGCCTAAGTGAGGATGCTGATGTTGGTGCACCTGTCCTCCCAGGGGATTTGTAGGATCTTGTGGAGACATCATTGGTGATATTTCTCCAGCAACTTGAGGTGTCTACTGTACATGGTCCATGTCTCTGAGCCATACAGGAGGGCAAGTATTACTACAGCCCTGTAGACCATGAGATTGGTGGCAGTTTGGAGGGCCTGGTCTTCAAACACTCTTTTCCTCAGGCGACCGAAGGCTACACTGGCGCACTGGAGGCGGTGTTGGAACTCGTCGTCGATGCCTGCTCTTGTTGATAGGAGGTTCCAGAGATATGTCCAGGGCCGCGCCGTGGATCTTGATGACTGGAGGGCAGTACTGTGCGGTGAGGACAGGTTGGTGGAGGACCTTTGTCTAACGGATGTTTAGCGTAAGGCCCATGCTTTCGTAAGCCTCAGTAAATACGTCGACCATGTCCTGGAGTTCAGCCTCTGTATTTGTGCAGATGCAGGCGTTGTCCGCGTACTGTAGCTCGACGACAGAGGTTGGGGTGGTCTTGGACCTGGCCTGGAGACGGCGCAGGTTGAACAGCTTCCCACTGATTCTGTAGTTTAGTTCCACTCCAGCGGGGAGCTTGTTGACTGTGAGGTGGAGCATGGCGTCGAGAAAGATTGAGAAGAGGGTTGGGGCGATGACGCAGCCCGGTTTGACCCCAGTCCGGACGTGAATTGGTCTGTGATGGATCCGTTGGTAAGGATTGGGGCTGTGTGGTCACTGAATAGTTGCATAAGATGGAGACTTGTTACCTGATGTACTCTCAATAAGGTTTACACTGTGTATATACTATGCTGGCACCACTAGAGGGTGCAACTGGTGGAGACCGGGGTTTCCTGTCTCTGTGGCAGAGGCTGTCCACCAGAGGGCACTGCAGTGGGAGACCTGAGGGTCACCTGCATAGGTGTGCAGGGCCCAGTATAAAAGGCTGCCCACCATGCCTGTGCCTCACTCTGGAGTTACAAATAAAGGACCAAGGTCACTACTACAGTTTGAGTACAACACATTGCCTTGTGGAGTCATTCATAAATACTTTACAGACATACTTTACGTACTCACAGGTGCATACATTACAGCCCTACTCTTCACCAAATTTAATATTCAATAGGGGAGGGTAACCCTTTTGATCTCTCGTCCCTCAGTTTTAAACCTGTGTCATCTTGTTCTGTTCTGACCAACTAAGTCAAATAGTCTGCTTAAGTCTACCTGAGCTGGACTCTTAAAATATCAGTCCAGTACTGAGGACGTGCGCTGCACTGTCGGAGGTGCCGTCTTTCGGATGAGACGTTAAACCGAGGCCCTATCTGCCCTCTCATGTGGATGTAAAAGATCCCAGGGCACTATTTAGAAGAAGAGCAGGGGAGTTATCCCCAGTGTCCTGGCCAATATTTATCCCTCAATTAACATCACTAGAAAAACAGATTATCTGGGTCATTATCACATTGCTGTTTGTGGGAGCTTGCTGTGCGCCAATTGGTGTTTCCTACATTGCAATAATGTGACTACACTTCAAAAAGTACTTCAGTGGCTGTAAAGCGCTTTGAGATGTCCGGTGGACGAGAAAGGGGCTATATAAATGCAAGTCTTTCTTTACTGGAGGGAAGCAGCAAGGGAGATTACACTCAGAAAATCACCCTGATGATTGGTACGTGAGTGATGCAGGAGTGATGTCATGGAAAATGGAAGAACAGAGGGAAAATGATTAACAAAAGAAAAGTACAGAGGACATTACTTAGGAACAAAATGCGTAGCAAAATGACAAGAAGATCAAAAATGCGAGCCGATTTTACATTTGTGTTGCACTGATGGGAATATGTACATTAGTGGTCCTGGTCTGTCGAGCTCATTGGCAAGGAAGGGAACATTGAGGAAGTAATCCCAGGTGGGGAAACAAGCTCAGGTGTTATGCAGTTTGTAGAAGAATATCTTAATCTGCGGATTTACTGTGAACAAACAGGGAGCTGAAAGTGAGACGTCGATGGGGGGGTTGGAGATTGGAGAGCGCCGTGCACAGACACACACACATACAGCGAGCTGACCACAGGGGTAAACACCAGCGCTTTCCAAATTAATGTTGCATCTGCTGCTTCATATTAGAGATGGTAATGGGCTGGTCAGGTGTATTGTGCTTTCTGCTTGTCCTCGCTCTCCCCACACACACCCACCACACGCACACGCACACACATGCTTACACACACACACTTATACACGCTTACACACACACACACTTTCACACACACACTTATATACACACACACGTATTCATATACACACTTATACACACACACACTTACACACACACACTTATACACACACACAGACACACATACACACACAGACACACTTACTTATACACACACACATACTTACTCACACGCACTTACACACACATATACTTATACACACACACACACTTATACACACACACACTTACTCACACACACACAGACACACTTACTTATACACACACACACACACTTACACACACATACACTTATACACACACACTTACACACATACTTACTCACACACGTTTACACACACACACTTATACACACACACACACTTACACACATACTTACTCACACACACTTACACACACATATACTTATACACACACAAACTTACACACACACACTTATACACACGCACACTTATACACACACACACAGACACACACACACACTTACTCACACACACACACACTTACACACACATACTTACGCACACACACTTACACATACACACACTTATATACACACACATACACTTACACACACACACTTACACACACACACACTTACACACACACACTTATACACACATACACACACACAGACACACAGACACACTTACTCACACACACAGACACACTTACACACACATACTTACTCACACACACTTACACACACATACACTTATACACACACACTTACACACATACTTACTCACACACATTTACACACACACACTTATACACACACACACACTTACACACATACTTACTCACACACACTTACACACACACACTTATACACACGCACACACTTACTCACACACACTTATACACACACACACACACAGACACACACACACACTTACTCACACACACACACACACACTTACACACACATACTTACGCACACACACTTACACATACACACACTTATATACACGCACACACACTTACACATACACACACTTATATACACACACACACACTTACACACACACACTTACACACACACACACTTACACACACACACTTATACACACATACACACAGACACACTTACACACACATACTTACTCACACACACTTACACACACACACTTATATACACACACACACACTTACACACAAACACACACTTACACACACTCACACTTACACACTTTCCTGGAGTTATTGACTGAACCCTGGGGTACAGTTACCCATGTGGCACCCATCCTCTGGCAGTCTGGCATGCCCTTCCCCAACCCTTCCCTCATCCCGTTCTCTGCCCCTTTTCCCCACCTCTTTCTCTACCCTCCCAGACGTTCTCTGCTTGCTCCACTTGTGACGAACTTGGGTGCAAAGCCGTACGATTATCGTTACCAATGTTTAAAGCAGCAGCCTGGAGGGAAACAATGTTTCTCAGAATGCGACTATGCAGCAGCCCGGATTGAATGAAGTGCCGTGTAAAACAGATGGTACCAGGCCCTTAAACTGCTGCATGTGTTTGATTGTAACATGGGCCTGGATTTGATTAATTACATGTTATATATTTCTGTTTTAATTTGGCATTGGTTGCAGAATCACTGCCAAGTAGAAATCCCAGATATCCATAGAGATTAAATTCTAGGCAAGCGTGTTGTCTCTTTATCTCAGTGGACAGCCCGCTCATATCTGTGTTCACGAGGCTGTAAGGTTCAAGTCCCACACCAGCATTGAGTACATCGTTTGGGCCGACACGCCAGTGCAGTGCTAAGGTCTGCCCTCTCACGTAAAACATTCCACAGTCCTGTGTCAGCCGTGGCTCAGTGAACAGCACCCTCACCTCTGAGTCAGAAGATTATGGGTTCAAGCCCCACTCCAGGGACTTAAGCACAGAAATCTAAGTTGACACTCCCAGTGCTGAGGGAGTGCTGCACTGTCGGAGGTGGTGTCTTTCAGATGAGACGTTAAACCGAGGCCCTGTCTGCCCTCTCAGGTGGACATAATTGATCTTGAAGAAGAGCAGGGGAGTTATCCCCGGTGTCCTGGGGCCAATATTTATCCCTCAATCAACAGAAACAAAAAAACAGACTATCTGGTCATTATCACCTTGCTGTTTGTGGGAGCTTGCTGTGCGCAAATTGGCAATTCCCACATTGCAACAGTGACGACTGTCCACGCACAGGCATCTTCCACCCTTCAGGATGTAGTTCAGGACCCGGAATATTAGGTCCTTCATTGAAACACCTGTGAACTCATCCCTTTTTGGTGCGGAAGCAAGTCATCCTCGCCTCGAGGGACTGCCTATGATGATGATGATGATGAGTGACTACACTCCAAAAGTACTTAACTGGTTGTAAAGTGCTTTGAGACGTCCGGTGGTTGCGAAAGGCGCTATATAAATCCAAGTCTTTCTTTCTTTTTCAACCAACATCACTAAGATAGTGACCCCCTTACTAGAATTCCCAGTTCTTGACAAAGGATGTACGCTCAATGCCTGTATGTTCCCTTTATGGATGTGACAGACGCCTGTGCATCTCTAGCATGTTGTGAGATTATTCCAAGCACACATCACCCTTTTGAGTAAAGGGAATGACCTATCTTCGCTGCATCCCTCACTCATTTTAATTCAGTGTTACGCAAAGCATATTACCTGCCCTCAGCCGCTGAGAGTTCTGTTCGGACAGGGCTGACCGAATTGAGATCCCAGCACTTGCACGCATACATGACATTATTGAGCCATTGATTGGTTATTTAATCCGCTCGTTAGTAAAGAGGACAGAAAAAGAGCTGTGATTTAATTACTGGCGCATGAGTGAGGGAATGGTAATTCAATTACATTTGTATGAAGGAAGGCTGATTAACAGCCACGCAAGAATTGGTATCACACGGATGGAATAAATCACGACTCTCTGCTGACAGTTACGACCTGACCACCCCCCCCACCACAGTGTGGATTTTAATGGAAAACCGAGGCCTGTTCCTTCAGCCACTTATAGTCCCTTTCTGTCCTTTTAATTCAGTGTAACGCAGAGCTTATTACAACCGCTCAGTTGCTGAGAGGCAGTTGTGTCTCAGTGGGTAGGGCTCTCGCCTCTGAGTCATGAAGGTTGTGGGTTTGAGTCCCACTCCAGAGACTTGAGCACATAAATCCAGGCTGACACTCCTAGTGCAGTGCTGAGGGAGTGCTGCGCAGTTGGAGGTGCCGTCTTTTGGATGAGACGGTAAGCCAAGGCCCTGTCTGCTCTCTCAGCTGGACGTAAAAGTTCTCATGGCACTATTTCGAAGAAGAGCAGGGGAGTTATCCCCGGTGTCCTGGGGTCAATATTTATCCCTCAATCAATGTCACTAAAAACAGACTATCTGGTCATTATCACATTGCTGTTTGTGGGAGCTTGCTGTGCGCAAATTGGTCACATTACAACAGTGACTACACTCCAAAAGTACTTCATTGGCTGTAATGAGCTTTGAGACGTCCGGTGGTCGTGACAGGTGCTA
Source organism: Pristiophorus japonicus (assembly GCF_044704955.1). Lineage (NCBI taxonomy): Eukaryota > Metazoa > Chordata > Chondrichthyes > Pristiophoridae > Pristiophorus > Pristiophorus japonicus. Next base: position 9,582,039 of record NC_091998.1, on the reverse strand, counting down.
TATAAATGCAAGTCTTCCTTTCTCCTTCATGTGTTTATCTAGCTTCCCCCCTTGACTGAAGGTTAAGATTCATCCAATCGGGCGATGAAGAATCTGCTCGCTTTCCAGTTGGCCGTGGGAAGGCGGGGCACCGTGAGGGTGGACGTATCAGGCGACCGATGGCGGGAGCCTGGGGGTGGGGCGGTTGGAGATCATGCGATCAAACCCAACCCCCCCCCCCCCCCCCGGAGGTGGCAGTCCCTGCGTTCCGGTGGGGAGGCTGCAGCCAAAACCGTTTGAAAGGGAGAAGGTGATGAACTAGTGGGAGAGTTATCTACCGCAGCACTGCAGCCAGAAGCACTGCAGGCATTATTGCACCTCACGGTGAGCCTACACTGCCAGCAGGCAGACCCACCCAGTGGAGCCTAATGCCAGGCTCCGCTCATTAATGGAGCCTGGGGATGTAGGCCCAGCACCGGGGGAGGGAGGGGGGAGGGGCTGGGATTCCTCCCTCTCGGCACCAGATAACCTGACAATGAATCATCATCATAGGCAGTCCCTCGGAGTCGAGGAAGACTTACTTCCACTCTAAAAATGAGTGCTTAGGTGGCTGAACAGTCCAATACGGGAACTGCAGTCCCTGTTACAGATAGGACAGACAGTGGTTGAAGGAAAGGGTGGGTGGGGAGTCTGGTTTGCCGCACGCTCCTTCCGCTGCCTGCGCTTGGTTCCTGCATGCTCTCGTCGACGAGACTCGAGGTGCTCAGCGCCCTCCCAGATGCTCTTCCTCTACTTAGGGCGGTCTTTGGCCAGGGACTGCCAGATGCCGGTGGGGATGTTTCACTTTATCAGGGAGACTTTGAGAGTGTCCCTGACACCCACCAAGAACTCAATGTATAGTGCGGCTCTAACTGGACATGAAAGCAAGACTTGCGTTTCTATAGCGCCTGCCACAACCTCAGCACGTCCCAAAGCGCTATGCAGTAATGTAAGAAAACCTGGCAGCCCATTTGTGCACAGCAAGCTCCCACAAACAGCAAAGTGAGGACGGGAAGTTTACCAGTGCTGTGGGCTGGGGCAGGGCCTGTGTGACTTTCGCAGGTCAAACTCCAGCTGTAGCCCGGCACCCGAAGGACCCTAAGCCTTGGCTTTTGCCAACCTGTGCCGAAGCATTGTGTGGTTGGGTAAGTGGGGGTGTGTCCCAACAGGAAGAGAGTGTGTGCGCTCCGTGTCAGGAAACTAATTAGCGGGGCAGCTCAAACCGTGTCACTGTGAGGTCCTTCAGAAAGTGACAATGATCGAAACAATGGGCAAACAGCCATGAGCTGTCAGCGAGGGGGGGACGTCATTCCTTGACGCATTATCTGGGAGAGTCAGAGTTCTGGTTCCTCAGGGTGTTTCCTGTAACTCCTGCAGGCTTCCTTGAACGAGGATGCGAGGATGCAGTGTTTCGGATAGCCGAGGAGCGCATGCTGTAAAGAGGCACCGCTTCCATCAGGGCGTGGCCTTGTTGCCATCTCATTGTGCAATTTCCAGGGGACGCCACTTTTGAAAAGGGCCGTGATGTTGCCAAGGACAGTCCGTGACACGTTTCCTTCTGCGTAAAGATTAGCCAAGACTTTGGAAAGAAAGAGCTTTATAAAGTGCCTGCCATGTTTTCAGGCTATCCACTGCGCCATCACTGAATTACTTGCAGTCACTGTTGTTATGTCGAGAAATGTGGCAGCTGTAATGTATTTGCTTCGTGGCTTCTGCCTGAAGCTGCTGCTGTAGTACTGTGATCGAACTGTGTGGGCACCCAGAACGAGCTCAGTGTCTTTGCTAATGAAAAACAGACTTGCATTTATATAGAAACTTTTACAACCTGAGGAACTCCTAAAGTGCACTCCAGCCAATGAAGTACTTTTGGAGTGCGGTCACTGTTGTAATGTAGGAAACGCGGCAGCCAATTTGCGCACAGCAAGCTCCCACAAACAGCAATGTGATAATGACCAGATCATCTTTCTTAGTGATGTTGGTTGATGGATAAATATTGGCCAGAGGCAGCCTTCCGTCCCACATGTATGTTGCTTCTTTTTTGCGCTGGTGCAGTGTTTATATGCAAGCTTCTTAGTCTTCTAGCTAGTTGAGGAAGGTCGAGTTCTTCAAGCGTATATTCGCCTCCAGTATTGCCCCTCCCTCCCACGCAGTATCTCTGGGCTTCCATAGGTCACCTGGCTGAGGCAACATGTGCTTGACCTGCCTCTGATCCTCCACCGATGCTGCTGGTGAGATGGTTGCTGGACCAGATGTCTCTGCTTGACCTCGTCCAGCAGAAGAAAGACAAAACCATCTCTGAGACTCGAGACTACATTGGCATTGTTTCGCAATAGAACAGGAGATAATAATAATAGCAAATAACTTTTGTTTATATAGCGCCGTTATCATAGTAAAATGTCCCCCGGCGCTTCACTAACAATTTTACTTCACGTTAGATATCGACCATTGAGGGAAAGAGAGGAAAGGTGGGAGAAGGACGTGTAAAAAGAGGTTAAGGGCTCGGGTCTGAAGCGGCAGATAGGCACAGGAGGTGCAGGAGCGTGCCTTCTGGAAAGGGGAGATGATAGGATAGTCAACGACTAAGAACAACCAGAAAATCAGAGATAACAAAAGGACATTCAGTTTTTCAGGCTCTCTAATATTCTAACTCCCCCATGAAATCCCATCCCTCCAGTACCCTAACTCCCCCATGAAATCCCATCCCTCTGGTACTCTAACCCCCCCATGAAATCCCATCCCTCCAGTACTCTAACTCTCCCATCATATTATCCGGTTATAATGTGAATAACCCAAGTGCTTTTCCCTCTATTACTTTGCCTGGTCGATTAATCAAAACATTTCTCACTCTCTGAGTAAAGGAACGTTTACTGATATCAGTACTAAATTCATTGTTCAGTATTTTTCATTCATGTCCTCCGGGCCTAGTTTCCTTGCTTACATTGAAGTGATAATGTGGCTACAATTTATCTATACCAATTCATCTTTTATATAAGTCGATGATACTCTCCTTTAAATGCTTTCACTCAAGATTGCAAAGCTTAAATTTTTATCTATTCTCCGAGCTCACGTCCTTTACACATGGGATCACTCTTCTTGTTGTTCTCAACCCTCTCCGATTCTGGTATCGTTTCTCCTCTCTGGCATGAAGCTCGGCTGAGTTTTTACAAAACACTTGGGAGAACGAGTCTGCACTTATTTTTATTAGGTCCTGGGATGTGGGCGTCGCTGGCAAGGCCGGCATTTATTGCCCATCCCTAATTGCCCCTCGAGAAGGTGGTGGTGAGCCGCCGCCTTGAACCGCTGCAGTCCGTGTGGTGAAGGTGCCCCCACAGTGCTGTTGGGGAGGGAGTTCCAGGATTTTGACCCAGTGACACTGAAGGAACAGCCGATATATTTTCAAGTCAGGATGGTGTAGGACTCAGAGGGGAACGTGGAGGTGGTGGTGTTCCCATGCGCCTGTTGCCCTGGTCCTTCTAGGCGGTAGAGGTCACGGGTTTGGGAGGTGCTGCGAAGAAGCCTTGGCGAGTTGCTGCAGTGCATCTTGTAGATGGTACACACTGCAGCCACGGTGCGCCGGTGGTGGAGGGAGTGAATGTTGAAGGTGGTGGATGAGGTGCCAATCAAGCGGGCTGCTTTGTCCTGGATGGTGTCGAGCTTCTTGAGCGTTGTTGGAGCTGCACTCTTCGCTGTCCTATCCTCTCCATTGTTTGAATAATCCACACGCATTAATTAGGTGCACATGGGAAAAACGGCCATTGTGTGAGGTCGTGGGGGGGCAGCTGGAGACTGTGAACCTTTACCCAACCCAAGGCCATGCCTTCAGAAGCGAGTGGAAGTAATTGGAGCAGCAAGATCAGTGTAACAATTCCAGCACCGACCCCACTCCAGAGACTTGAGCACAAAATCTAGGCTGACACTCCCAGTGCAGTGCTGAGGGAGTGCTGCACTGTCGGAAGTGCCATTTTTCAGATGAGATGTTAAACCCAGGCCCCCTCTGCCCTCTCAGGTGAACGTAAAAGATCCCGCGGCATTATTTCGAAGAAGAGCAGGAGAGTTCTCCCCGGTGACCTGGCCAATATTTATCCCTCAATCAATAGCAATCTGGTCATCATCATATTGCTGTTTGTGGGAGCTTGCGGTGCACAAATTGGCTGCCGCATTTCCCACATTGCAACTGCATGATCTTATTGAATGGTGGTGCAGGCCCCAAGGGCCGAATGGCCTACTCCTGCACCTATTTTCTATGTTTCTATGCTTTTATGAATAATTGAACGCTGTTACTTTGCTACCTGCTTCTGCTGGCTGGCAATAAGAACAGAAGAAATAGGAGCAGGAGTCGGCCATTCGGCCCCTCGAGCCTGCTCCGCCATTCAATAAGATCATGGCTGATCTTCTACCTCAACACTTTCCCGTCCAATCCCCAAATCCCTTAATTCACTTAGTGTCCAAAAATCTATCGATCTCAGCCTTCAATATACTCAATGATTCAGCATCCACAGGCCTCTGGGGCAGAGAATTCCAAAGTTTCACCACCCTCTGAGTGAAGAAATTTAAGGACATAAGAATTAGGAGCAGGAGGAGGCCATTCGGCCCCTCGAGCCTGCTCCGCCATTCAATAAGATCTTCTTACTCAACTCCACTTTCCCCATTACCCTTGATTCGCCTTAGTGTCCAAAAATCTATCGATGTCGGCCTTGAATATACTCGACGACTCAGCATCCACAGGCCTCTGGGGTAGTAAGTTATAAATCTCAGCTCTATACGCTGAATGTAAATCCCATTGATTTGTGGCCAGTTGGAAGCTGGCATTGAGAGAAGGAACTTTATGTTCGGCTGGAGATCAGGAGGAAATATGAAGCAGCTCTTGCTGAGAGAAGGCATGTTAGCCATAAAATAACATCCTGTTCTCCGCAACTCAGAGTGAAATGTGGTGTACCTTCACAGAGGTTGAAGCAGTTTGTAATATATTGCAGAAATAAATGCAGAACTCAAAACTTCATTGCAATACTGTTGGAGTGTGGCATTGTCAGAGGTGCAGTCCTTGGGGTTGAGATGCTAAGCTGCCTTTCCTGCTTGAGATAGATGTAGAAAGATCCCATGGCCCTATTCTGCGTCCTCTTGGTATCCTGGCCCATAATCTTCCCTTGACCAACACCGCTAAAAATGCTTTGCTGTGCTTGGGATCTTGCTATGTAGAAAAAGGCTGCAGCAATTGCCTCGATTTCAAAGTAATATGTTGCCCGTGGCATGTTTTGAAATGTTACTGAGGGATGTAATAAGGTGGGAGGTTTAAAAAAAATAATTGCATTTATATAGTGCCTTTCATGACCTCAGTTCGTCCCAAAGCGCTTTACAGCCAATTAAGTACTTTTGAAGTGTGGTCACTGTTGTAATGTGGGAAACGCGGCAACCAATTTGCGCACAGCAAGCTCCCACAAACAGCAATGTGAAAATGCCCCAGATAATCTGCTTTTTTTAGTGATGTTGGTTGAGGGATAAATATTGGTCCCAGAACACCAGATCTCCTTCGAAATACGTCCACTTGAGAGGGCAGACGGAGCCTCGATTTAACGTCTCATCTGAAAGAATGTGTTTTAAGTCTAAGATTTGACCAGAGCAGATGGATTTATTTGTAGCGTCAGCTCTGCCCTGGGTGATCCTTTAAATATCGCAAATTTCTGTCGAATGCCTGAAGTGTTGCGCCCAGTACCTAAGGCAACAACTTGAGCTGTTCTAAACTGTCGCAATGATCATATTATGGCTCTGCCTCACCATTCAGCATGGTGCTGGAGAAACCAAATACAGGTCAGGAGAATGAGGCTCAGCAAGGAAAGTATCTGCGGTCTTTGATGTAAGTGTGTGTGTGCGCATTTTTATATTCGTTCATGGGATGTGGGCGTCGCTGGCAAGGCCGGCATTTATTGCCCATCCCTAATTGCCCCTCGAGAAGGTGGGTGGTGAGCCGCCTTCTTGAACCGCTGCAGTCCGTGTGGTGAAGGTGCTCCCACAGTGCTGTTAGGGAGTTCCAGGATTTTGACCCAGCGACGATGAAGGAACGGCCGATATATTTCCAAGTCAGGATGGTGTGTGACTCGGAGGGGAACTTGGAGGAGGTGGTGTTCCCATGCGCCTGCTGTCCTTGTCCTTCTAGGTGGTAGAGGTCGTGGGTTCGGGAGGTGCTGCCGAAGAAGCCTTGGCGAGTTGCTGCAGTGCATCTTGTAGATGGTGCACACTGCAGCCACGGTGCGCCGGTGGTGGAGGGAGTGAGTGTTGAAGGTGGTGTGTGTGTATGTGCGTGCGTGTGTCTGAGTGTGAGTGTGTGCGTGTGTGTGGCAGAAATTGTCTGTTTCAAAGTCTAATAGCAGACTCTACGGATTCAAATTTAAGTTGCACAGAATGCACTCAGTCCTGTAATTGCAGTTCAAAGCGAGTGCAGGAGAGAGGAGCTGGCATTTGGTTTGAAAGCAGATGTTTAACGGCCTATTATTCTGTGTGCTGCAAAGGTAGCATCTGTGTGTTTTTACTAGCTGAATTACGTCATTGTTATTGCATAAAATTAACCCTCTCAATGCCACACGAAGCTGTCGAGGAACGTGTTTGACTCCCATCGGCTGTTTTGTCAGGGAAGGAACCTCACCAAGAGGTGAGCTTACGCCGAATTACTGTGAGTTTGCACTGAAACCTGTCTCTGCTTGTAGTTGTGTTCGGTAGGAGCTGCATTAATACCTGTTGAGAGAAGGGGTCTGGGCGTTCTGGAGCTGTCAATAGATCTGTTTGGTTTAGGGAGTCAAGGGTAATGGGGAGCGGGCAGGGAAATGGAGCCGAGTCCATATCAGATCAACCATTATCTTATTGAATGGCGGAGCAAGCCCGAGGGGCCAAATGGCCGACTCCTGATCCTATTTCTTATGTTCTTATGTTTACATGGGGTTGGGAGAGATCGTTGAGATCTTGAGGAACTGGGAGTTCATTGTTGAGGCTCTCGTGTATGGATGGTAGGTGGAGCGGGCTAGATTGGTCTAATTTAGATTTTTATTCGCTCATGGGATGTGGGCATCGCTGGCAAGACCAGCATTTATTGCCCGTCCCTAATTGTCCTCGAGAAGGTGGTGGTGAGCCGCCTTCTTGAACCGCTGCAGTCCGTGTGGTGAAGGTGCTCCCACAGTGCTGTTAGGGAGGGAGTTCCAGGATTTTGACCCAGCGACGATATATTTCCAAGTCAGGGTGGTGTGTGTAACTTGGAAGGGAATGTGGAGGTGGTGGTGTTCCCATGCGCCTGCTGCCTTTGTCCTTTTAGGCTGTGGAGGTCATGGCCATTACCCATTCCAAGCTCTCTTCTGCTCAGTTTTTTTTGCTCCAGTAAAAGACCAGCTGCACCATCGAAGCTGTCCTATAAGGTCATAGTGCAACTCAGGCACACTATGGTCCATATCGAACCTGTCCTATAAGGTCATAGTGCAACTCAGGCACACTATGGTCCATATCGAACCTGTCCTATAAGGTCATAGTGCAACTCAGGCACACTATGGTCCATATCGAACCTGTCCTATAAGGTCATAGTGCAACTCAGGCACACTATGGTCCATATCTAGCCTGCCCTATAAGGTCATAGTGCAACTCAGGCACACTCTGGTCCATAGCGAGCCTGCCCTATGAGGTCACAGTGCAACTCGAGCACACCATGACCCCCATCGAGCCTGTTCCATAAGGTCATAGTGCAACTCAGGCACATTATGGACCCCATTCCCCCACCAATCAGCCACACAATCTACCGGGAGAGGCTATATACAGAAAATAAAAATTTAGGAAAATAAAATGCTGGGAAATTCCTCTCCCGAAGGCGATGAGTCAAGTTCCAGGACACTTTGGTAACTGGAAAACGCGACCCCTAGTACCTACCTACCTTCTGCACGTAGAGATGTTTCAGTGTTACTTTTTAAGCAGCAGACCAAGTAAGGATCAGTCATTTCTGAAACTTCCAGATTGTGAGATCATATTTACCCATGGTCCTTGCACTTGGGGTGCGGTTTGTCAGCCGGGGCTCAGTGGGCAGCACTCTCGCCTCCAGGAACTTGAGCACAAAAATCTAGGCTGACACTCCCAGTGCAGTGCTGAGGGAGCGCTGTCGGAGGTGCTGTCTTTAGATGAGACGTTAAACCAAGGCCCCGTCTGCTCTCTCAGGTGGACATAAAAGATCCCGTGGTACTATTTCGAAGAAGAGCAGGGGAGTTATCCCTGGTGCCCTTCAATCAACATCACAAAAACAGATGATCTGGTCATTATCACATTGCTGTTTGTGGGATCTTGCTGTGCGCAAATTGGCTGCTGCGTTTCCCACATTACAACAGTGACTACACTTCAAAAGTACTTCATTGGCTGTAAAGAGCTTTGAGACGTCCGATGAAAGGCGCTATATAAATGCAAGTCTTTCTTTCTATAGCATCTTTCACGACCACCGGACATCTCAAAGCGCTTTACAGCCAATGAAGTACTTTTGGGGTGTAGTCACTGTTGTACTAGATTTTGTGATCAAGTCTTTGGAGTGGGACTGGAACACACAATCTTTACGTATCCACTTTACGTTGGATAATGGAGGCCCAGGACTCATTAAAAGACAACAATCGAATTGAGCGGTTTGTAGGGTTTAAGCGGAATTACTGAACACCATGGAGGTGGCAATTGGGGATTTGGATGTTGATTACAGCTGTTTTTTCTATTTCAACGTTGGCTCACTGAGAACGGCCTCCCAGGGCTCTTCCTCACTTCCGCCTCCAGCCACTGCAAGTCTTCCTTTCTTTCTTTCTTTCTAGACCGATCGGCATTTTGGTCCCACGTCCAGGAACTGAAATCTGAAAATCTCATTGTTACCCAGGGAGGGCATTGGGCTAGAAATTGGCTTTGTGCGATGGTGTTACCGAGTCGGCCGCCGGTTTTACACATCTGTCCGTTGAAGTCAATGGAAATAAAAAATTGGGAGAGATGTAAGGCGGGCTGCCAAGTCACTATCGCCCATTGTACACCGTCGTTCAAAGTCAAAATCTACCCCATTGTTACCTTTCTATACCAGCGCTTTTGGGGGCGCGGGGAGGGGGGGGGGGCACTGAGTGCAATTCTTTTCTTCAATGGAACTCATTTGCCTAATTTATTCAGGCTTACGGGCTGGAGTTAATTTCCTATATTCCCAATATAGGAGTTCCCAAGGTGCCTCATTGAACATTCCACAAATAGTAATTGTTTAACTATTTCATTGTGCAACTATTTGAATTTGAATTTCTATCTCCTTGGCTCATTAACAAATACAATTGCAGTTTGTGTGTGTGTGTGTGTGCGTGTGTGTTTGAGTGAATGTAAGAAACCTTCTTAAATATTTTCACCTGCTCCCTCTTCATGCACTATCTGGTCTCAAGTATCCACCGTTATGATTTTGATCATGTTGGTGCAAGGTTCTTGTATCGAACTTGTTTTTTTGGGGGCTGCTTAAAATCCAAGATGAAATGATAACAACATGGGGAAATTACAGTTGAAAGCAACACCTGCTTGCTTGGAGACACCAATTTGTAGAATGACTGATCCAGTCTCGATCGAGCTGGTTGCCTCGCATCATTAAGGGACTGTCTATAAATTGCCATTGACAAACTAATATGAAACACTGACACTCGACGAAGTAAGGGATTGCCTGCAAATGCTCATATTATATTGTTGCAGTTAGATACTTTCCCAACACGAAAGTGCTTAAGATCGTGCCGGCCATTGTGGGATAGAGCAGCCAATATTCATGCAACAACAACAACTTGTATTTATATAGCGCCTGTAACGTAGTGAAACGTCCCAAGACGCTTCCCATTAGTACTATGAGACAAAAATTTGACACTGAGCCGCATAAGGAGATATTAGGTCAGGTGACCAAAACCTTGGTAGGTTTTAAGGAGCGTCTTGAAGGAGGAAAGAGAGGTAGAGAGGTGGAGAGGTTTAGGCAGGGAGTTCCAGAGCTTGGGGTCCAGGCAACAGTAGGTATGGCCACCAATGGTTGAGCGATTATAATCAGGGATGCTCACGAGGGCAGAATTAGAGGAGTGCAGACATCTCGGGGGTTGTGGGGCTGGTGGAGATTACAGAGATCGGGAGGGGGCGAGGGCCATGGAGGGATTTGTAAACAAGGATGAGAATTTTGAAATCGAGGTGTTGTTTAACCGGGAGCCAATGTAGGTCAGCGAGCACAGGAGGTGATGGGTGAGCGGGACTTGGTGCGAGTGAGAACTCGGGGCAGCCGAGTTTTGGATCACCTCTAGTTTATGTCGGGTCGAATGTGGGAGGCCAGCCAGGAGTGCGTTGGAATGCAGCCGGTATCAACCCACTTTCCAGGTGGACGGAATCGTGGGACACCAGCAACATAAATAACCAGCACCTCATCACTGACCCAACAACGGAGGTCCCTGGCTTTGACCTCCCTCGGAGACAGTGGGCAGCGAGCGCGCGAGCCAATCCACACAGGGCGCGGGCAATGCGGCCTCCTGTCCACACGTGGGCGATGAGGGACAACCCGAAGTGCGACTGTGGCCACGAGTCCCAGACCAGGGAACACATCGCATCAACCTGCCCACTGAGATCTGTGGCGGGAGACACCTCACTTCTCCACTCAGCATCTCAGGAGGGCATTGAACCGAGAGCCAGACTAGACGTCCCATTGCAAGCTTTTCCTGTTATACAAAACAACAACAATTGCAGTTAGAGACGTACAAGGTCAGACCGGAAGTGGAGGGGAGGGCGTGGAGAAAAAAAAAACAAAGACTTACATTTATATAGCGCCTTTTAAGACGTCCCAAAGCGCTATACAGCCAATGAAGTGCTTTTTTGGAGTGTAACCAATGTTGTAATATGGGAAATGCCGCAGCCAATTTTCACACAGCAAGCTCCCACAAACAGCAACATGATGCTCAGAGGCTTGGACCAAGTACAGTAGACACCTCAAGTTGCTGGAGAAATATCACCAACGATGTCTCCGCAAGATCCTACAAATCCCCTGGGAGGACAGACGCATCAACATCAGCGTCCTCGACCAGGCCGACATCCCCAGCATCGAAGCACTGACCGCACTCGATCAGCTTCGCTGGGCGGGCCACATGTGTCTGGCATGCCAGACACGAGACTCCAAAAGCAAGTGCTCTACTCGGAACTCCTTCACGACAAACGAGCCAAAGGTGGGCAGCGGAAATGTTGCAAGCACACCCTCAATGCCTCCCTGATAAAGTGCAACATCCCCACTGACACCTGGGAGTCCCTGGCCAAAGACCGCCCTAAGTGGAGGAAGTGCATTCGGGAGGGCACGGAGAACCTCGAGTCTCATCGCCGAGAGCATGCAGAAATCAAGCACAAGCAGCGTTCGGCAAGCCAGTCCCACCTGTGATTCTCGTATTGGACTGTTCAGCCACCCAAGAACTCATTTTAAGAGTGGAAGCAAGTCTTCCTCGATTCCAAGGGACTGCCTATGATGATGATTGACTAGATAATCTGTTTTAGTGTTGCAGATTGAGGGATAAGTATTGACCCCAGAAAACTGGGGATAACTCCTCAGCGAAATAGTGCCGTGGGACTTTTACGTCTGCCTGAGAGAGCAGACGGAGCCTCGGTTTAACATCTCATCCAAAAGATGACACCCCCGATAGTGCAGCACTCCCTCAGCGCTGCACTGGGAGCATCAGCCTAGATTTATATGCTCAAGTCCCTGGAGTGGGACTTGAATCCACAACCTTCTGATATAGAGGTGAGTGTGCTGCCCACTGAGCCACAGCTGACACAGAAAGCAGTCCTTTTCCCCTGGTGATTAGCACTCAGGCTCCGTGACTGCACTGCTATCATTCACTGGTGTTTAGACCGTGAACAAATTAGAGAGCTAAGGTTTAAGCCGCTAACGTCACAGGTTATTAAAACATAGTTATTGCGGCTGCAGCTGCCCCTTCCTTCGCTTATGGCTTTTATCCCAGCTAACAGGATTTTCAAAATAGCACACAAAACACTACTTCAGAGGTGAAAACTCCACTTCACAAGCAGTCGTGTCTGATATGGCAGAGCTCTTCGTGTTTATAATAGATCAGTCACGTTGCAATAAATTAATTACATTTCTTGTATCCTAATTTATACCATACCTGTGGTGCAAACAGAATACTTGACGCTAAGCTGTTGAAAACACAATTCATTGGAGTTTGCAAGGAGTATACGTGAATTGTTCGCTCCTGTTCATTTGGGGAATACATTATACACGCAGCAGTTTTATCATTAAATTGCTACACAATAGACTTGGGATGAGGAGGAATTTAATAATTAGAATTGGTCATCATCATCATAGGCAGTTCCTCAGAATTGAGGAAGACTTGCTTCCACTCTAAAAATTAGTTCTCAGGTGGCTGAACAGTCCAATAAGGGAATTACAGTCTCTGTCGCAGGTGGGACAGACAGTGGTTGAAGGAAAGGGAGGGTGGGACAGGTTTGCCGCACGCTCCTTCCACTGCCTGCGTTTGGTTTCTGCATGCTCTCGGCGACAAGACTCGAGGTGCTCAGCGCCCTCCCGGATGCTCTTCCTCCACTTCGGGTGGTCTTTGGCCAGGGAACTCCCAGGTGTTGGTGGAGATGTCGCACTTTATCAAGGAGGCTTGAAACGTTTCCTCTGCCCACATTTGGCTCGTTTGCCGTGAAGGAGTTCCGAGTAGAGCGCTTGCTTTGGGAGTCTCGTGTCTGGCATGCGAGCGATGTGGCCTGCCCAGTGGAGCGGAGCTATACAAATGCAGGGTGTTGTTGGTGCTTGTTCTTCTTCGGATAGCGGCCCGGGATCGTCAACATCCACCAGAACGGCTTGAACATCTCAACTGAAGGAAGACACCTTTGACGATGCAGCATTGCCCTGGAGAGGTCAACCGAGATTGTAAACTCAATCTCTGGGTGGGGATTGAACCCACAGCCAAACAACACCAATAATGGATCAATGATAATGCCCACTTGTGTCGAATGAAAACTGCCACATCAGCCAAATGTACGGTCGATTAAATCTTTGATTGCCATCGAACAGCAGTAATCTGCTATCAACAGAATCATAATGATTTGCCCAAGCCTCTCCATCTAATTAATGGTAACTATTACTGACTATAGCACAGGATCCGTGTGTACCTAATCACCACTATCTGAAAGGCTAATTTGTTCCATTTATGGAAACCATCAGCACTATCTCCAATGCGAGCCTGTCTGTCATAGTTAATCTTGCAAGAGTGCTTTAAGTGTGAATCCGTTGAAATGGCCGAGGGAACGATATTTTCTCTTTCATCAGTTGGAAGCAGATATTTTTTAAAGGTCACCTGTATAAATCGACATAAAGTGCCACCTTCTCTAGTTTATCAGGGCTGTGTTTGATCACATTCTCCTCCTTGAGTCTTTACTGAAGAATGAGAGACTGGGGGAAGGACATTGGGGTCGGCCACTCTGGTTAGACGTATCCCTGGAGATTTCATCACATGACCTTCTGCCACCAAGCACCCCGCTCCCAGTCAAACAGCCTTTCTTCCCCCATCTGCAATTAATAAAAGCAAGTGTTCCAAGGAAATGGATAAAAACCAGGGCATTTTATTAATGATTTTTCTCCTGGGTCGCTCACAGCAGCGTTCAGGAGATCTGTGTCAGCCGTGGCTCAGTGGGCAGCACTCTCTCGCCTCTGAGTCAGAAGGTCGTGGGTTCAAATCTCCCACTCCAGAGACTTGAGCACAGTGCTGAGGGAGGGCTGCACTATCAGAGGTGCTGTCTTTCTAGAGAAGAGCCAAAGATGGGCAGAGGTTATAGTTTGAAATTGTTGAACTCGATGTTGAGTCCCGAAGGCTGTAAAGTGCCTAAACGAAAGATGAGGGTGCTGTTCCTCGAGCTTGCGTTGAGCTTCATTGGAACATTGTAGGAGGCCGAGGATGGAGAGGTCAGAGTAGGAATGGAACGGGGAATTAAAGTGACAGGCCACCCGAAGCTCAAGGTCACACTTACGGACAGGGATGTCCCACTCCCCTGCTTGTTATCCATAGTCCTGAAATTTTTTCCTCATCCAGTATTTACCCAGATCTCTTTTCTTTATTATTGAATCTGCCTCCACCACCCTTTCATTCCAGATCACAACAACTCCTTTGCTTCTTTTGCCAATCGCTGTGCTCTTGTTACCGCCCCTTCTGCCACTGGAAACAGTTTCCCCTTATTTACTCTGTCAAAACCATTCAAGATTTTGAACACCTCTATTAAATCTCCCCTTGACCTTCTTTGCTCTGAGGAGAACAACCCCAGCTTGTCTAGTTTCTCTACGTAACTGAGGTCCCTCAGCCCTGGTACAATTCTAATAAATCCCCTCTGCACCCTCACTAAGGCCTTGACATCATTTCTAAACTGTGGTGCCCAAAATTGGCCACAATATTTCAAATGGGGCCAAACCAGTGCTTTATAAATGTTTGACTTTCTTGCTTTGATGCACTGTTTCCTTGTATACTGCCTAAATCTACCTCTTTGCAACTTAAGCTCTTGGCTTCTCATTCTACTTTCTCATACCAAAACAAGTAACTGATCTTCTACATCCCTGATTAATTTGAAACTTCACTTTTATCTCTCTTCAGTCTTCACCTCTCCAATGAGAAGAGTGTCCATTCTTCGAGCCAATCCTCATGTGTTTAAAATGAGAGGTGATCCAAAACTCGGCAGCACATGTCCTAACTCGCACCAAGTCCTGCTCACCCATCACCCCTGTGCTCGCTGACCGACACTGGCTCCCGGTTAAGCAACACCTTGATTTCAAAATTCTCATCCTTATTTTCAAATCCCTCCATGGCCTCGCCCCTCCCTATTTCTGTAATCTCCTCCAGCCTCACAATCCCCCGAGACCGTCTGTGCCTCCTCTAATTCTGCCCTCCTGAGCATCCCTGATTATAATCGCTCAGCCATTGGTGGCCGTGCCTTCTGTTGCCTGGGCCCCAAGCTCTGGAACTCCCTGCCTAAACCACTCCGCCTCTCGACCTCTCTTTCCTCCTTCAAGACGTTCCTTAAAACCTACCTTTTTGACCAAGCTTTTGGTCACCTGCGCTAATTTCTACTTATGCGGCTCGGTGTCAAATTTTTAGCGCATAATACTCCTGTGAAGCGCCTTGGGACATTGCACTACGTAAAAGGCGCTATATAAATACAAGTTGGTGTTGATTCTCCAGCCCTCTTATCATCCCTGTACCTATCTCAGCTCAGTTCTTTCTGTAGTGTGGGTTCCAGACCGACCACAGTACAAGTGGGATCTGACCAATACTCTTTATAACTTCAAGATTACTTCCTTTGATCAATGCTGCATTCCTCTTTTTTTTAACCTAAAATCCCATTTATTTTTCTGAAAGCAGACAGTTATTGGTTTAATATGTTGAGGGATTTCTCTACTGTGACTCTAGCTCCCATTCCTGATCTGTCTTTGTCGGTATTATTCTATTAATCTTATAAACCCTCAGCCTGTTCTTCACCCCTAAATGCCTGACGCTTAATGTACATTTAACAGTCTGCTCACCTTCCCAAACAGCCAAAGTCCTCCTGAAATAAAAACAGAAAATACTTGAATCGCTCAACGGGTCGGGCATCATCTGTGGAGAGAGAAACCGACTTAACCTTTCGGGTCGATGACCCTTCGTCAGAACTGGAAAAAGTTAGAGATGTAACAGGTTTTTAAGCAAGTGTCATCATAGGTAGTCCCTCGTATCGAGGATGACTTGCTTCCACGCCAAAAAGGGATGAGTTCACAGGTGTTTCAATGAAGTACCTAATATTCCAGGTCCTGAACTACATCCTGAAAGATGGAAGATACCTGTGCGTGGATTTTTTTTAACATGGGGTGGCTATTGCACACCAGCCACCACACGGGCTTGACAGAGCTAGGTCTTGGTCCAGTGGCAAGGGTTAACCAAGGCAGGGAAAGGGGGGAAAGGAGGAAAGAACAAAAGGGAAGGTCTGTGATAGGGTGGAAGGTAGGAGAGATTAAATGACAAAAGGTACGATTGTACAAAGCAAAAGGAGATTGAGTTCAACAATTTCAGACCATAAAATCTGCCCATATGTCTTTTCCCTTCCCTCCCTTTGTTTTACAAACCCCCACCTCTTTTTCTCTTTCTCTGGGCAGCCGGTGATGATTCACACCCTATCTAGACTCATCTTTTGTTTCCTAACTTGTCCCATTACCATCTTATTTTTGCCCATCATCCCTTTTGTCCCTCTAATCTCTCCTGCCTTCCACCTTCACAGACCTTCCCTTTTGTCCTTCCCTCCCCTCCCCCTTTCACTGCCCCCCCGCACTTCCTTAATAATCTGTTACATCTCAAACTTTTCCAGTTCTGACGAAGGGTCACAGACCCAAAACGTCAACTCTGTTTCTCTCTCCACAGATGCTGCCTGACCCGCTGAGATTTGCAGCATTTTCTGTTTTTATTTCAGATTCCAGAATCCGTAGTATTTTTCTTTTGTAAAAGGAGATGTCAATGGGACAGATAAAGAAACAATAGATGGGTCTAGAGGAGGTGGGAATGGCAGAAACATCAACAGCTGACATGTGAAAAAATAATGGCAGAGGTTCCGCTCTGAAATTGTTGAACTCGATGTTGAGTCCAGAAGGCTGTAACGTGCCAAAACGAAAGATGAGGTGATGTTCCTCGAGCTTGCGTTGAGCTTCGTTGGAACAGTGTCGGAGGCCGAGGACGGAGAGGTCAGAGTGGGAGTGGAGTGGAGAATTAAAGTGACAGGCAACCGGAAGCTCGGGGTCACGCTTACGGACTAAACGGAGGTGTTCCGCAAAGCGGTCACCCAATCTGCGTTTGGTTTCCCCAATGTAGAGGGGACCACATCGTGAACAGCGAATACAGTATACTACATTGCAAGTAAATCGCTGTTTCACCTGGAAGGAGTGTTTGGGGCCCTGGACAGTGGGAAGGGAGGGGGTAAAAGGGCAGGTGTTGCATCTCCTGCGCTTGCACGGGAAGGTGCCGTGGGAAGGGGAGGGGGTGATTGAGGAGTGGAGCAGGGTGTGGCGGAGGGAACAGCCGCTTCTGTAGCTTTGCCCCCACATTAACCATTCCTATTTTGGTGTCATCTACACACCTGTGTCGAAGCTACCAGTATAGTACCAATCCCGACTCTGAACCCTGAGGGGACTGCACTTTCCACATCATCCATCGTGACTTCTCCACATATGCCCTCTGTCTCCTATCACTGAGGCCAAACTCTGTCCTTCTCAGCACACTGATGCCAATACCACGTCTGCTGATTCTTGTGAACTAGTTTTCTACTAGAGGTAACTTATCAGAAGTTGTACTATAAATTCAAGTATATCGCATCTAATTCTTTCCTGTATCCGTATCACACGATCAAAAAATTCCATTCAATTGCTCTGCTTTAACTTGGCCTTTGTAAATCCAATTATTTTGTATCTCCACTACCTTGTCCCGGAAAATTGATCCCAGAATTCGACCCAGTACCGATATGGGACTAGAGTTGCCAAACTTGAACTATCTTTTATTACAGTAAGGAAACTCCAATTCCTTACATCCAGCTGTAATCTCGGTAGTTCTGTTACAGTTCCGCCTTCTTCCCAGCAGCTTTCTTGTGGCCTGGGCACGCCTGCAGTTTATAAAAGCAGATCGAGTCCCTCATGGACTGAAGCCTGTGTGGACATTCTCCACGGTGTACAGGTTAGCATCGCCCAGGTTCCATAACTAACCCCGAGTAGTGGAAAATCGCTTGCTGGAGATTACACGCGATGCTCAATTGGTTCTCTGGTTGGCTCGGATGGCAGACAAATTGCACACGGTGTGTGACAATAAGACGCAGCAGGTCACGGAACAGAACATTGACCAGCCTAACGCAATATATAAAACGGTCTGACTCTTTAAAGACAAGAACCTGAACTTGACACGGTACTCTGGCTGGAGAGGCGGGAACTTTAGAAAAAAATAGTTCCTGGGATGTGGGCATTGCTGGCAAGGCCAGGATTTTTTGCCCAACCCCAATTGCCCACGAGAAGATGGTGGTTCACATAGCATATACGGTGCAGAAACAGGCCATTCGGCCCAACCAATTCATGCTCTGCTCCTCCCGTCTTTCCTCAGCTAAATCTATCCACATACCCCTCTGTTCCCTTCTCCCTCATATGCTTGGCTGACCTCACCTTAAATGCAACAGAGGAGGAGCCATCATTTCAGAGGGCAATTAAGAATCGAATCGATCACATTGCTGTGGGTCTAGAGTCACATATAGGCCCAGACCGGATAAGGGCGGCAGATTTCCCTCCCGAAAGGACATTAGTGAACCGGATGGGTTTTTACAACAATCTGGTAGTTTCACGATTACCATTACTGACACAAACTTTTTATTCTAGATTTATTTAATTGAATTTAAATTCCCCAGCTGCCTGGGTGGGATTTGAACTCGTGTCTCTGGATCCTTGGTCCGGTAAAATAACCACTATGCTATCGCACTCTATGGGGGAGAGGGAGCACAGTGAGGGACGGGAGGGGGGGAGTGTGGGGGAGGGGGGCATCGTCTCAGGATAAGGGGTCAGCCATTTAGGACTGAGATGAGGAAAAATTGCTTCACTCAGAGGGTGGTGAATCTTTGGAATTCTCTGCCCCAGAAGCTCAGTCGTTAAAAAGAAAGGCAGAGTTGCATTTATACAGCGCCTTTCATGACCACCGGACGTCTTAAAGCGCTTTACAGCCAATGAAGTACTTTTGGAGTGTAGTCACTGTTGTAATGTGGGAAATGCGGCAGACAATTTGCGCACAGCAAGCTCCCACAAACAGCAATGTGATAATGAGCAGATAATGTTGATTGAGGGATAAATATTGGCCCCTGCTCCCCTTCAAAATACCTTTTACGTCCACCTGAGAGGGCAAACGGGGCCTCGGTTTAACGTCTCATCCGAAAGCCGGCACCTCCCACAGTGCAGCACTCCCTCAGCACTGCACTGAGAGTGTCAGCCTGGATTTTGTGCTCAAGTCCCTGGAGTGGGACATAAACCCATGACCTTCTGACTCAGAGGCGAGGGTGCTGACCACTGAGCCACAGCTGACATGGATTGATTTTTGGACCCTAAAGGAATCAAGGGATATGGCGATCGGGCGGGAACATGGAGCTGAGGTAGAAAACCAACCATAATCATACTGATTGGCGGAGCAGGCTCAAGGGGTCGTATGGCCTACTCCTGCTCCTATTCCTTATGCCCTTATGTTCCTTTCATCATCATAGGCAGTGCATCGGAGTCGAGGATAACTTGCTTCCACACTAAAAATGAGTTCTCAGATGACTGAAGAATCCAATGCGGGACCTACAGTCTCTGTCAAAGGTGGGGCAGACGGTGGTTGAAGGGACGATTGGGTGGGGTGCCTGGGTTGCAGCACACTCCTCTCCGCTGTCGACGCTTAGCTTCAGCTTGCTCTAGCTTGCGAAGAGACTCTAGGTGTTCAGCGCCTTCCCGGATGCTTTTCCTCCACTTTGGGCCCAAGCCCGCCCAAAGTTTTCGTTGTAGCTTTTGCTCAGAAAATTCTTGGTAACACAATCTCTCGTGGTGCATTATGTGAGACAGTCCCTCACAGAGTTCCCGGTCTAAACTCTGCGTAAAGGTCAGGTGAAATAGAAGAGAGGGGGCCCCTGGACTCTAAGGGAACCTTTTCCTTTGAAAGCCATCAATCAAAATGTTGACAGTTTTAACACCTTGGAGGATAATGGTAATTACTTGGAACTGTTAGATTCTTTCAAGTAATCCCCAAGAGTCATTAAGACCATGATGTATATTCAAAGCAGACCAAAGCCTCATCATGCGACTGAGCGTTAAGCCTAATCACAATTGGAAACTACAAATCTGTCTGGGTGGTTGATCATGGCATTAGTGGATAAGATGACCTTTCTCAGTCATAAAACCTGGAAGTTTGCTTAATTCCGGAGAAAGCCCACTGGGAGCTCTGAAACAGTCCTTACTTGGGTCACATTTTAGGGTTGCCACAACTTTAAAATGATTAATGTGTCAGGTATGTGTGCGCACTAGACCTGTGCAGCAGAGCTGGTCTCCCGTCGTCTTGGTTAATCCTTGCCACTGGACCAAGACCCAATCTGTCAAGCCCGTGTGGTGACTGGTGTGCAACGGACACCGCACGTTAAAAAAAATCCACAAACAGGCATCTTCCACCCTTCAGGATGTAGTTCAGGATCCGGAATATTGAAACACCTGTGAACCCATTCTTTTTTGGCGTGGAAGCAAGTCATCCTCGTTTCATAAGAACATAAGAACATAAGAACATAAGAATTAGGAACAGGAGTAGGCCATCTCGCCCCTCGAGCCTGCTCCGCCATTCAATAAGATCATGGCTGATCTGGCCGTGGACACAGCTCCACTTACCCGCCCGCTCCCCATAACCCTTAATTCCCTTATTGGTTAAAAATCTATCTATCTGTGATTTGAATACATTCAATGAGCTAGCCTCAACTGCTTCCTTAGGCAGAGAATTCCACAGATTCACAACCCTCTGGGAGAAGAAATTCCTTCTCAACTCGGTTTTAAATTGGCTCCACCGTATTTTGAGGCTGTGCCCCCTAGTTCTAGTCTCCCTGATCAGTGGAAACAACCTCTCTGCCTCTATCTTGTCTATCCCTTTCATTATTTTAAATGTTTCTATAAGATCATCCCTCATCCTTCTGAACTCAAACGAATAAAGACCCAGTCTACTCAATCTATCATCATGAGGTAACCCCCTCATCTCCGGAATCAGCCTAGTGAATCATCTCTGTACCCCCTCCAAAGCTAGTATATCCTTCCTTAAGTGAGGTGACCAAAACTGCACGCAGTACTCCAGGTGCGGCCTCACCAATACCCTGTACAGTTGCAGCAGGACCTCCCTGCTTTTGTACTCCATCCCTCTCGCAATGAAGGCCAACATTCCATTCGCCTTCCTGATTACCTGCTGCACCTGCAAACTAACTTTTTGGGATTCATGCACAAGGACCCCCAGGTCCCTCTGCACCGCAGCATGTTGTAATTTCTCCCCATTCAAATAATATTCCCTTTTACTGTTTTTTTTTCCAAGGTGGATGACCTCACATTTTCCGACATTGTATTCCATCTGCCAAACCTTAGCCCATTCACTTAACCTATCTAAATCTCTTTGCAGCCTCTCTGTATCCTCTACACAACCCGCTTTCCCAATAATCTTTGTGTCATCTGCAAATTTTGTTATACTACACTCTGTCCCCTCTTCCAGGTCATCTATGTATATTGTAAACAGTTGTGGTCCCAGCACCGATCCCTGTGGCACACCACTAACCACCGATTTCCAACCCGAAAAGAACCCATTTATCCCGACTCTCTGCTTTCTGTTAGCCAGCCAATTCTCGATCCATGCTAATACATTTCCTCTGACTCCGCATACCTTTATCTTCTGCAGTAACCTTTTGTGTGGCACCTTATCGAATGCCTTTTGGAAATCCAAATACAACACATCCATCGGTACACCTCTATCCACCATGCTCGTTATATCCTCAAAGAATTCCAGTAAATTAGTTAAACATGATTTCCCCTTCATGAATCCATGTTGCGTCTGCTTGTCCCGCTATTTCTTCCTTAATGATAGCTTCAAGCATTTTCCCCACTACAGATGTTAAACTAACCGGCCTATAGTTACCTGCCTTTTGTCTGCCCCCTTTTTTAAACAGAGGCATTACTTAGCTGCTTTCCAATCCGCTGGTACCTCCCCAGAGTCCAGAGAATTTTGGTAGATTATAACGAATGCATCTGCTATAAGTTGCGCCATCTCTTTTAATACCCTGGGATGCATTTCATCAGGACCAGGGGACTTGTCTACCTTGAGATCCATTAGCCTGTCCAGCACTACCCCCCTAGTGATAGTGATTGTCTCAAGGTCCTCCCTTCCCACATTCCCGTGACCAGCAATTATTGGCATGGATTTTGTGTCTTCCACTGTGAAGACGCAAGCAAAATAATTGTTTAAGGTCTCAGCCATTTCCACATTTCCCATTATTAAATCCCCCTTCTCATCTTCTAAGGGACCAACATTTACTTTAGTCACTCTTTTCCGTTTTATATATCGGTAAAAGCTTTTACTATCTGTTTTTATGTTTTGCGCAAGTTTACTTTCGTAATCTATCTTTCCTTTCTTTATTGCTTTTTTAGTCATTCTTTGCTGTTGTTTAAAATTTTCCGAATCTTCTAGTTTCCCACTAACCTTGGCCACCTTATACGCATTGGTTTTTAATTTGATACTGTAATTTATTTCCTTGGTTATCCACGGCTGGTTATCCCTTCTCTTACCGCCCTTCTTTTTCACTGGAATATATTTTTGTTGAGCACTATGAAAGAGCTCCTTAAAAGTCCTCCACTGTTCCTCAATTGTGCCACTGTTTAGTCTGTGTTCCCAGTCTACTTTAGCCAACTCTGCCCTCATCCCACTGTAGTCCCCTTTGTTTAAGCATAGTACGCTCATTTAAGACACTAGTTTCTCACCCTCAATCTGAATTACAAATTCAACCATACTGTGATCACTCATTCCGAGAGGATCTTTTACTAGGAGATCGTTTATTATTCCTGTCTCATTACACAGGACCAGATCTAAGATAGCTTGCTCCCTTGTAGGTTCTGTAACATACCGTTCTAAGAAACAATCCCGTATGCATTCTATGAATTCCTCCTCAAGGCTACCCCGTGCGATTTGATTTGACCAATCGATATGTAGGTTAAAATCCCCCATGATTACTGCCGTTCCTTTTTCACATGCCTCCATTATTCCCTTGATTATTGTCCGCCCCACCGTGAAGTTATTATTTGGGGTCCTATAAACTACGCCCACCAGTGACTTTTTCCCCTTACTATCTCTAATCTCCACTCACAATGATTCAACATTTTGTTCATTAGAGCCAATATCGTCTCTCACAACTGCCCTGATATCATTCTTTGTTAACAGAGCTACTCCACCTCCTTTCCCTTCTTGTCTATCTTTCCGAATTGTCAGATACCCCTGTATGTTTAATTCCCAGTCTTGGCCACCCTGCAACCACGTTTCTGTAATGGCCACCAAATCATACCCATTTGTAATGATTTGTGCCGTCAACTCAAGTGCTTTGTGTCAAATACTGCGTGCGTTTAGGTAAAGTGTTTTAATACTAGTTTTTAAACCATGATTTTTAGTTTTGATCCCTCCTGCAGCCCCTTTATATTCATACATATTGTCCCTTCCTATCACCTTGTGGTTTACACTTACCCCAGTGCTACTCTGCTCTGTTGCCTCCTGCCTTTTGCATCCTTTCTTGTGGTTCTGTTCATCTGAGCTCTCACCCACTCTAATTAGCTCAGAGCCCTCTCCTGGGTTCCCATCCCCCTGCCAAGCGAGTTTAAAGCCCTCCCAACCGTACTATCAAAACCACCCGCGAGAACATTGGTCCCGTCTCTGTTGAGGTGTAACCTGTCCGACTTGTACAGGTCCCACCTACCCCAGAAGCGGTCCCAATTGTTCATGAAACTAAATCCCTCTCTCCTACACCAATGCCCCAGCCACGTAGTTATCTGATTAGCCTTCCTATTTCTACCCTCACTAGTACGTCGCACTGGCAGTAATCCCGAGATTACCACCTTTGAGGTCCTGGCTTTCAATCTTACTCCTAACTCCCTAAACTCAGCTTTCAGGACCTCACCCCTCTTTCTACCTATGTCATTGGTACCAATGTGGACCACAACCACTGGCTGTTCCCCTTCCCTCCCCAGAATGCCCTGCTGTCGCTCAGTGGCATCATTGACCCTTGCACCAGGGAGGCAACACACCATCCTGATGTCACTTTTGCTGCCGCAGAAGCGCCTATCTGCTCCCTTAACTATTTAATCTCCTATCAGTATAGCCCTTCCCATCTTCTTCCTCCCCCCCTGTGCAACTGAGCCACCCACGGTGCTGTGGACTTGGCCCTGGTTGCACTCCCCAGAGGCATCACCGCCCTCGCCAGTAGTCAGAATAGAGTACCGGTTGGAGAGCGGGATAGCCTCAGAGGCACTACCTGCCTCGCCATACTCTTGTGTGCGACGGTCACCCATTCCCTATCCTCCTGTAGCCTTTTAATCTGTGGGGTGACCAACGCCTGAAACGAGCTATCCACGTACCTCTCGTTCTCTCGGATGCTCCTCAGTGGCTCCAGTCCTCGCTCAATCTCCGAGACTCGGCGCTCGAGTTGGAGGAGCTAGAGACACTTCCTGCACATGTGGTCATCCCCGTTGCGGGAAGCATCCAGGAATTCCCACACGGCACAGGTGTTGCATTCCATTTGAACGAGCTGCCCTGCCATCCCACTAGTTACCCTTAAATTACCCAGCAAAAACACTGACTCCCACTACACACACTAAACAGCTATTTAGTAATTTATCCTCTTATCTACTAGAACACAAAATCAAAGAGATATACTCACCAGCCGATCAGCCAACCACTTACCAGCATGGCTGTGATGTCACTTTTTGATTTCTTGTCCCTCCTCCCCGCACTGCTCGCTCACCGACTGCCGCTGGGCCTTTGTAGGCCGCTGACCCCGGACTGCCGCTGGGCCTTTGTAGGCCGCTGACCCCGGACTGCCGCTGGGCCTTTGTAGGCCGCTGACCCCGGACTGTCACTGGGCCTTGGTAGGCCGCTGACCCCGGACTGCCGCTGGGCCTTTGTAGGCCGCTGACCCCGGACTGCCACTGACGCTGCTCCTCCCCGCACTCTGACGTCACCTCTCGATTTCTCACCCCTCTATCTTAGTCTGCAGCTGGTTGGGCTGGTCTCTGGGCCTCCGTCTCCTACTCTCGCACTCCGTCTCCTACACTAGCTGCTCTAGTGTCAGCACTGGTAGGAAAAACAAGACAAAATAGCACCTGCCACCCCCGTTTGCCCGAACTCACCCACTTACCAAACTCACAAATGCCACTCTATGCTGCTGCACTCTGTGCTCTGCATGAGCTCCCTTTTTTTAAACTGTATCTAGGTCAGATGACTCACTATTGGTCAGTCGTTTACAGAACTGGTTTTAACTACCTGCTAATTGCCTCCTACTGGAGAGTTACCTTGTTTTTCTCTGCCTAAACCTGAAAGATTCCTAACTATTTAACTTTTCCCCTTTAAATTAAACTGCTACTTACTTAGAAGCTACTGGCAATTGCCACTAACAATTTACTCCAGTCTCCAAATGGTTTAAAGAGAATAACCCTTAAAACTCACCCACTTACCAAACTCACAAATGCCACTCTATGCTGCTGCACAAGGGGCTGCCCATGCTGATGATGACTTGGTAGCACTCTTTCGCCTCTGGAGTCAGAAGGTTGTGGGTTCAAGACCCACTCCAGAGACTTGAGCACAAAAATCTTGGCTGACAATCCCAGTGCAGTGCTGAGGGAGTGCTGCACTGTCGGAGGTGCCGTCTTTCGGATGAGATGTTAAACCGAGGCCCCGTCTGCTCTCTCAGGTGGATGTAAAAGATCCCACGGCACTATTTCGAAGAAGAGCAGGGGAGTTATCCCCGGTGTGCTGGCCAATATTTATCCCTCAATCAACATCACTAAAAGCAGATGATTTAGTTATTACCCATAGTGCCATAGGATCTTTGAAAGAGCATACGGGACCTCGGTTTAACATCTCATCCGAAAGACGCCACCTCCGACAGTGCAGCACTCCCTCAGCACTGCACTGGAGTGACAGCCTAGATTTTTTGCTCAAGTCCCTGGCTTGGGACTTGAAACCTTCCGAATCAGAGGCAAGAGTGCTACCCGCTAACAGCTTATGTTTAGTGATGGGGTTCCAGGTTTCTTAGGGGAAACTAAAACTAGGGGACATAGTCTTAGAATAAGTGGCCGCTCATTTAAAACTGAGATGAGGAGAAATTTCTTCTCTCAGTAGGTTGTAAATCTGTGGAATTCTCTGAGAGCTGTGGAGGCTGGGTCATTGAATATATTTAAGGCGGAGATAGACAGACTTTTGAGCACTAAGAGAGTAAAGGGTTATGGGAAGCGGGCGGGGAAGTGGAGCTGAGTCCATGATCGGATCAGCCATGATCTTATTGTATGACGGAGCAGGCTCGAGGGAAAAAATGGCCGACTCCTGCTCCTATTTCTTATGTTCTTATGTATGGCAGACACTCGGCAGGCCACAAAGAAATACTTTGAAAATAAGCCTTTCTTCTTAGAGCTTACAAGAATCTTTCAGAACTGGTCATGTTTTGGCCGCTCACCTTTTGTAGAACCTTCTTGAAGTGATTCGGTTTCAACCAAAGAAGACTAATTAAAGCTGGCACCAAATGTAGATTCTTTTTATTTAAAAATCTCAGGTGACACATTGCACAGATGTAGTTTTTAATTGAAATGTCACATTCCATGTAAGTAAACACCTGAGGTTTGTTGGAAATTTCTCATGGTGCTGCACCAGTTCTACATTTTTGATTTTTGTCTCTTTATTTGTTCCAGGATGTGGGCATTGCCGGCAAGACCAGCATTTATTGCCCATCCCTAACTGCCCTTGCTCGTGAAGTGTTCAGGCATAGCGGATACAGTAACACAATGGTCATGTTACACAACTAGTAATCCAGAGACCTGGACTCGTAATCCAGGTACATGGGTTCAAATCCCACTGCGGCAGCTGGGAAACTTAAATTCAGTTAATTAAAAAATCTGGAATTAAAAAGCCAGTGTCAGTAATGATGACCATGAAACTAACGGATTGTCGGAAAAACCCATCTGGTTCACTAAAGTCCTTTAGGGAAGGAAATCTGCTGCCCTTACCCGGTCTGGCCAATATGTGACTCCAGACCCACAGCAATGTGGTTGACTCTTAACTGCCCTCTGAAATGGCCCAGCGAGACACTCAGTTGTACCAAACTGCTACGTCAAAGTCAGCACTGTGGGAGCACGGACTGCAGCGGCTCACCACCACCTTCTCAATCATTAGGGATGGGCAATAAACGCTGAACTTGCCAGCGACGCCCACACCCTGCGATTAAATAAAGCAAAGATCTGTGCTACTGACGGTGTTTCCTGATGTGAGGGTCTCCCACTGCTAAGGTAGGCTACCTGCCCCTAATGGCAAGATCAGGACCCTTAGCTGCAGTGCCAGGATTCTGAGTCCTTATTACCAGGGTCTTCGATCCACACGTAGAAAAAGAAAGACTTGCATTTATATAGTGCCTTTCACAACCTCAGGATGTCCCAAAGCACTTTACAACCAATGAAGTACATTTGGAGTGTAGTCACTGTTGGAATGCAGCAGCCAATTTGCACACAGCAAGTTCCCACAAACAACAATGTGATCAGATAATTGTTTTAGATTGAAGGATACTGAGGCTAACACCCCTGCTCTTCTTAGAAATAGTGGCAGGGAATTTTCTACATCCACCGGAGAGGGCAGACAGGGCCTCGGTTTAATGTCTCATCCGAAAGGCGGCACCTCCAACAGTGCAGTGCTCCCTCAGCACTGCACTGGAGAGTCAGTCTAGACTTTTGTGCTCAAGTCCCTGGAGTGGGATATGAACCCACAACCTTCTGACTCAGAGGCAAGTGTGCTGCCCACTGAGCCACAGCTGTCACTGCATGGCTAGCTGGTGTCATAGTGCCACTAGCTTGGGTCGAGCACAAGTACAGGTCATACATTCGGTAGCCAGGATCTTAGAGTCATCAGTACAGGTCTTGGGGACACTGGTAGGGGTCTTTGAGCAATGTTAAAGCAGCTTGTTCTTTTTTAAATGTTTTTTATTAAGAACTAGTTGGTTTATGAGCAAAGGTTTAACAATCACACTACACGTTACCAGTTCATCCACCAGGCTCACAACTGCATGCCTCATCGTGGATGACCTAGACCCAACTGACTGGGGTTTTATTGAGTCTTGTGAACATCACGTGACTGGCTAAGCCACTCACAATGCAACAGCTCTATAACTATTTTAATTGTAACTTTAAATCAAGTGCCCCCTTTTGGCAAGGGCACTGGAACTCACAAATTTCCGAATAAAACTTTAAAGGAAACTTGGTTCAAATAAAAATTTGGTTGCCGTGGGTGATGATGCACTCCAGTTTCTCTGGCGCCCACCTTTCGTGGAAGGCCGCGAGCGTACCGATGGACATAGCGTGCTCCATCTCCAGGGACACCCTGGCTCGGATGTAACCGCGGAAGAGAGGCAGGCAGTCGAGCTGAACAACTCTCTCGCCAATGTAACCCCACTTTTTAAAAAAGGAGGGAGAGAGAAAACAGGGAATTATAGACCGGTCAGCCTGACATCGGTAGTGGGTAAAATGATGGAATCAATTATTAAGGATGTCATAGCAGTGCATCTGGAAAATGGTGACATGATAGGTCCAAGTCAGCATGGATTTGTGAAAGGGAAATCATGCTCGACAAATCTTCTGGAATTTTTTGATGTTTCCAGTAAAGTGGACAAAGGAGAACCAGTTGATGTGGTATATTTGGACTTTCAGAAGGCTTTCGACAAGGTCCCACACAAGAGATTGATGTGCAAAGTTAAAGCACATGGGATTGGGGGTAGTGTGCTGACGTGGATTGAGAACTGGTTGTCAGACAGGAAGCAAAGAGTAGGAGTAAACGGGTACTTTTCAGAATGGCAGGCAGTGACTAGTGGAGTGCCGCAAGGTTCTGTGCTGGGGCCCCAGCTGTTTACATTGTACATTAATGATTTAGACGAGGGGATTAAATGCAGTATCTCCAAATTTGCGGATGATACTAAGTTGGGTGGCAGTGTGAGCTGCGAGGAGGATGCTATTAGGCTGCAGAGTGACTTGGATAGGTTAGGTGAGTGGGCAAATGCATGGCAGATGAAGTATAATGTGGATAAATGTGAGGTTATCCACTTTGGTGGTAAAAACAGAGAGACAGACTATTATCTGAATGGTGACAGATTAGGAAAAGGGAAGGTGCAACGAGACCTGGGTGTCATGGTACATCAGTCATTGAAGGTTAGCATGCAGGTACAACAGGCGGTTAAGAAAGCAAATGGCATGTTGGCCTTCATAGCGAGGGGATTTGAATACAGGGGCAGGGAGGTGTTGCTACAGTTGTACAGGGCCTTGGTGAGGCCACACCTGGAGTATTGTGTACAGTTTTGGTCTCCTAACTTGAGGAAGGACATTCTTGCTATTGAGGGAGTGCAGCGAAGGTTCACCAGACTGATTCCCGGGATGGCGGGACTGACCTATCAAGAAAGATTGGATCAACTGGGCTTGTATTCACTGGAGTTCAGAAGAATGAGAGGGGACCTCATAGAAACGTTTAAAATTCTGACGGGTTTAGACAGGTTAGATGCAGAAAGAATGTTCCCAATGTTGGGGAAGTCCAGAACCAGGGATCACAGTCTGAGGATAAGGGGTAAGCCATTTAGGACCGAGATGAGGAGAAACTTCTTCACCCAGAGAGTGGTGAACCTGTGGAATTCTCTACCACAGAAAGTAGTTGAGGCCAATTCACTAAATATATTCAAAAGGGAGTTAGATGAAGTCCTTACTACTCGGGGGATCAAGGGTTATGGTGAGAAAGCAGGAAGGGGGTACTGAAGTTTCATGTTCAGCCATGAACTCATTGAATGGCGGTGCAGGCTAGAAGGGCTGAATGGCCTGCTCCTGCACCTATTTTCTATGTTTCTATGTTTCTATGACCACCCGCTGCCTGGTAACCAGCTCTGCCTGTCCCACCTGTACCTACTTTGCATGGTATTAATGAGAGTGATAGCGGATGCTGCATGGAATTTAAAAACTTCTCGAGTTAACTGTGTCAATTAAGTATAGATCAGTATTGTAGAAACGGCAGACTCCGATAATATGGATTGCGGGCACATTGATCATGTAGGAGTGTAGAAAAACCTTTTGAAATGGATTAGCTTCATTCTGTCTCTTTATTTTCTGTGCTGGGCATAAATCACCCCACACTTGACAAATAACACAAGGAATTAATTGCACTTCCCAACTCTGCTAATGATAGTCATTAAGAGAACATAACTTGCACTTCTTGATGTTTGACACTTGCTCATTGAGAGCGGTGCAACGCTGTCCTTACTTACCGCACAATGAAGGAACTGGGAACAAAGCACAGACCCCTATCTTGCCGAAGTACTGGCAGATCGGGCGACTGTATGAAGATTGAACTTGTCGATCTTTGAGCTTGCTTTAATTAACCAAGGCAACACACACACCGTCCTTTAGTGCTAATCAATCATACCGTGTACGCACATTGTAGACTATTTATTGCTGTTCAATCGTATTTCACACGTGGAGGAATTATTCTGCTTGCTGTGTGAAGCTGCTTGAATGTGTCTATAATGAAAGAAAGAAAGATTTGCATTTATACAGCGCCTTTCACGACCACCGGACGTCTCAAAGCGCTTTACAGCCAATGAAGTACTTTTTGGAGTGTCGTCACTGTGGTAATGTAGGAAACGCGGCAGCCAACATGTGCACAGCAAGCTCCCACAAATAGCGATGTGATAATGAGCAGATAATCTGTTTTTGTTATGTTGATTGAGGGATAAATACTGGCCAGGACACCGGGGATAACTCCCCTGCTCCTCTTCAAAAAAGTGCCGTGGGATCTTTTACGCCGGCTGAGAGAGCAGACGGGGCCTCGGTTTAACGTCTCATCCGAAAGATGGCACCTCCGACAGTGCGGCACTCCCCTGAGAGTGTCAGCATAGATTTTTGTGCTCAAGTTACTGGAGTGGGACTTGAACCCACAAACCTTCTTGACTTAGAGGCAAGGGTGCTGCCCACTGAGCCACGGCTAACACTCGATGACAAGAAATACCAACCAGTGGAGACCTTCACAAATGCATTTGCCATGTCGCTACCCACGTGAGCAGAGAAACCCTCCGCTTTCCATGATACATCACAGCAGTGCCCATGTTAGCTTAGTGCTGGTCTCCATATACATTGACATCTGGTAGTCTGGTGGTTCACTGTGGCTGTTGGTGTCAGCCGTGGCTCAGTGTAGCACTCTTACTCTCTATGAGCTGAGAAGATGGTAAGTTCAAGTCCCACTCCAGCACAAAAGTCCAGGCTGACACTCCAGTGCAGTGCTTGAGAGAGAGCAGCACTGTTGGAGGTGCTGTCTTTGGAATGAGAGGGTCTGTTAGCTGT
This sequence comes from Pristiophorus japonicus, assembly GCF_044704955.1. Classification (NCBI taxonomy): domain Eukaryota; kingdom Metazoa; phylum Chordata; class Chondrichthyes; family Pristiophoridae; genus Pristiophorus; species Pristiophorus japonicus. Next base: position 9,550,850 of record NC_091998.1, on the reverse strand, counting down.
TGCAGGTGGATGTAAAACATCCCACGGCACTATTTATCCCTCCGCCAACATTGCTAAACAAAAACAGATTATCTGGTCATTATTACATTGCTTTTTGTGGGAGCTTGCTGTGCGCAAATTGGCTCTGCGTTTCCTATATTACAACAGTGACTACTCTCCAACAGTACGTCATTGGCTGTAAGGCGCTTTGGGACATTGAGAAAGGTGCTATATAAATGCAATGCATTCTTTATATGTGGAAAGGGTCAAATAAATGCCAATGCCTGTGCAGGTCTTGTGCGAGGAGAATGTTTCTGGTGTTCTAGCATATATGTAGGAGTGTACATTTACAATTCCCCATTCGTGTGGTATCTCTGCTGCACTAGCGTTAGTCAGGGTAAGGTAGACCTGCTCCCTCCCTCCCCCACCTCCCATCCCCTCCCCCACTAAGAGTTGGGATGAGACTCCCCGGAATCATTTCATGGCAGCTCTTTCCACTTATTAAGGAGCGGAGATATTCATTCCTACAGTCGGGGCTGACTCAAATCAGATGGCAGAGATGAAAGGACATTACTTTAACTGTGCCATCCAGCCTCACTATTCTATGAATATTTTAAACATTAAGCAGTGAAATCAAACTACTTGTGTGTGAGCTGCATTTTCTATCACATCTGACGATTCTCTCCAGACTATGGGAAGCGACGATGAGACTATAGGCTTATACTTTGACTCCAGCATGTTCTGTAGAATTTTGCTAAGAATAGCCAAGCGATCCCTCTGAGCCCTCGCTGTTCTTCACAGCTACTGTCTGTGTACCATGCTGTTCCTCACACACGTAGCCCTGTCTGACACTCCTCGACTGTTCATGGCTGCAAAAATAACATTGCATGAGCCGTATTCGAGGCAACTCACCGTGGCTGTGGTGTGTTGCGTCACTCTCCTTTTCCCGCTAGTGTCAGCTGTGGCTCAGTGGGCAGCACCCTTGCTTCTGAGGCAGAAAGGTGTGGGTTCAAGCCCCCACTCCAGGAACTTGAGCACATAAATCTAGGCTGACACTCCCAGTGCAGTGCTGAGGGAGTGCTGCACTGTCGGAGGTGCCGTCTTTCGGATGAGACGTTAAACTGAGACCCCATCTGCTCTCTCAGGTGGGTGTAAAATATCCCGTGGTACTATTTCGAAGAGCAGGGGAATTCTCCCTGGTGTCTTTGACCAAGCTTTTGGTCACCTGCGCTAATTTCTACTTATGCGGCTCGGTGTCAATTTTTAAAATCTTATAATACTCCTGTGAAGCACCTTGGGACATTGCACTATGTTAAAGGCGCTATATAAATACAAGCTGTTGTTGGCCAATATTGATCCCTCAATCAATATAACAAAAACAGATTATCTGGTCATTATCACAAGTGAGTCAAGGGTTATGGGGAGCGGGCAGGGAAGTGGAGTTGAGGCCAAGATCAGATCAGCCATGATCTTATTGAACGGCGGAGCAGGCTCGAGGGGCCAAAAGGTCGACTCCTGCTCCTATTTCTTATGTTCTTATGTTCTGTTTGTGGGAGCTTGCTGTGTGCAAATTGGCTGCCACGTTTGCCACATTACAACAGTGACTACACTTCAGAAAGTACTTCACTGGCTGTAAGGCACTTTGAGATGTCTGGTGATCGTGAAAGGCGCTATATAAATACTAGTCTTTCTTTTTCCGTAACAAGGTTCTTTCTGTTACTATACTGCTCTCCATGCATGCTGCTAGAGACAATGAACAATGGCAGCTCATTGCTGTCCCAACACAGACCTGCAATCTGCTGTGAGCACAAAATGGTAAACAACAAAGGACCAACCAGGAGACACAAACTCTTCTAAGTACTGGGTCCGTCGCACGCCACTGTTACAGTGGAATACAGCAACAAATGGGCTATTCAGCCGGGGAATGAACTGCCAGATAACGTCAGCTGTGTTCCAAAGACTCTGAAATGCACCAGGGTCAGATTTACAGCGACTATTGGAAGTCTAGTTGTCTGCATTTTATCTCACTTCAATCGACTGCCATTTACTATCCATATTGGAGTGTGAGACAAGCGTCTCTTTACCCCGAGACCTTTCTCAGAGTAAGTGTCAGCTGTGGCTCAGTGGGTAGTACTTCACTGGCTGTAAAGCACTTTGGGACGTCCTGAGGTTGTGAAAGGCGCTATATAAATACAAATCTTTCTTTTTCTTTCTTCTTCCCTCAATCTTTCTCTCTCTCGTTCTTTCTTTCATTCTTTCTCTCTCGCTTTCTCGCTTTCTTTCTCTTTCTCCCTCACTCTTTCTCTCCTTCTCTCTCTTTTACTCTTACTTTGTCTCACTCTCTCTTTCTCTCTCTCTTTCTTCCTCACTCTTTCTCTCTTTCTCTCTCTCTTACTCTTTCTCTGTCTCACACTCCCTTTCTCTCTCTCTTTCTTACCTGCAACAAGTGAGGCTCACTGGGCACGGGAGTGAGGGACGTGTGAATGCTGGTGCACAGCTTGTAACGTGGCGTACAGTGGCAGAGAGATGAAATGAGCCCTGGACATTAAAACGCATTGAGCAGCACGGCCTGAAAGGCTCTCTTTAAGCCGCATCGTGGATGAGCAGTGATCTGGCCACACATGGGATAAACAGAGTGTGAACGATGAGAGCCTCATATCTCAGGCCACAGCAGATAGGAAAGTTAATTCCCCTCCCGTCGCTCCCTGCTCCATTTCCATCCCTCTAATCCTGAACTCCCCAACCGACTTGTCTGCAGGATCGTGATATATTTCACTGCCTGATATCTTTCGGTGTTTGATGAATCATCGCCAGTCACACCTTAGATGGATCAGCCAACAGTCCTGAGCTAGAAGCAGCAGATAGATGTCAAATATACACCACTATGGTAAGTGGGGTGTGACCAAACGTAATGAAATATTAACATGGGTTGCTGTGTTATTAAGTGTGTTAAATCACTTAATGCTGTGGTCTGGGACTCTTTGTGTGTTGTTCCTGATAGTTGTAGTATCTTGTCTGCTAACAGGAATTATGCAAATTCATTGATTTCCTCTGTACATTGCCAAGAGTCTATTTTATTTTATGCTGTCATTACTTATTCCCGGACCCAGGCAGGATATAAATGACCTGCTATCTGTACACGACAAATAATTATTAAATACGAGACCAAAAGCCCTAGATTTGGGACACATTTCAGCCTGAAGGGACCACACACACACACAATGACAGCACAGAAACAGTATCCTACACTTAAGCACTCAAAACAAACTTGGACGCTTTGAAAAGATCATCTAGAAACCTTCAAACGGAATACAATTGAATCAGAGGCGACCCTTCCATAAGCCACATTTAAAGCCAGTCATCATAGGTGGTCCCTCGAAGTGAGGATGACTTGCTTTCACACCAAAAAGGGATGAGTTTCCAGGTCTTTTAATGAAGGACCTAATATTCCAGGTCCTGAACTACATGTTGAAGGGTGGAAGATGCCTGTGGGTGGATTTTTTTAACGTGGGGTGGCCGTTGCACACCAGCCACCACACGGGCTCGACAGAGCCAGGTCTTGGTCTAATGGCAAGGGTTAACCAAGACGACTGGAGACCAGCTCTACTGCACAGACCAAGCGTGCACATATCGCAGTGTGGGCTGGGCCCGTGCTGCCCCTGGGTCCTCGCCTCTTCTGGGCCCCAAACTTGCCTCTCCTGGGCCAGTCTACAAACTCGTGCAGTTCCTTCACCCCTCCTGCTGTGCCTGTCTGCACTGCAACCAACGTATCCCAAAAAGTTAGTCTGCAGGTGCAGCAGGTAATCAGAAAGGCGAATAGAATGTTGGCCTTCATTGCAAGAGGGAGGGAGGTCCTGCTGCAACTGTACAGGGTATTGGTGAGGCCGCACCTGGAGTACTGCGTGCAGTTTTGGTCACCTTACTTAAGGAAGGATATACTGGCTTTGGAGGGGGTACAGAGACGATTCACTAGGCTGATTCCGGAGATGAGGGGTTACCTTATGATGATAGATTGAGTAGACTGGGTCTTTACTCGTTGGAGTTCAGAAGGATGAGGGGTGATCTTATAGAAACATTTAAAATAATGAAAGGGATAGACAAGATAGAGGCGGAGAGGTTGTTTCCACTGGTCGGGGAGACTAGAACTAGGGGGCACAGCCTCAAAATAAGGGGGAGCCAATTTAAAACCGAGTCGAGAAGGAATTTCTTCTCCCAGAGGGTTGTGAATCTGTGGAATTCTCTGCCCAAGGAAGCAGTTGAGGCTGGCTCATTGAATGTATTCAAATCACAGATAGATAGATTTTTAACCAATAAGGGAATTAAGGGTTACGGGGAGAGGGCGGGTAAGTGGAGCTGAGTCCACGGCCAGATCAGCCATGATCTTGTTGCATGGCGGAGCAGGCTCTAGGGGCTAGATGGCCTACTCCTGTTCCTAATTCTTATGTTCTTATGACCTGGCTTCGCAGCCGTCGCCCTCCTGCAGTGGTACACCGCTGCCACACGCTGCTCCCTCTGATGGCCCCAGCCTGCTGATGGTCTCGCAGGCTGGGACTGCACTGATTTCCGGGCCGTGCCACCGCACTCTGCTCCCGCTAATGCAGCCTTTCAATCGCGGCTTTAAGGTGACGTCATCAGGGCCCAGGTCGCTGTTTGGAGCGTGGGCAGGAGCATCGGCAGGGCCCTGGTAAAGCAGAGGAGCGGGAAGGTCGTGGAGGCGATGCGACGAGTGATCGGGCGGAGGAGCGATGCGGGATCGTGGCTGAGACTCCGTGGGAGATCGTGGCGGAGGTGTGGCAAATGAGGGTGCGGGGCCAAGGAGAGGCGAGGGCCCAGGGGCAGCACGGGCTAGCCCACACTGCGATATGTGTGTGCACTGGGCCCGTGCAGCAGAGCAGGTCTCCAGTCGTCCTGGTTAACCATTGCCACTGGATAAAGGCCGAGCTCTGTCAAGCCCGTGTGGTGGCTGATGTGCACAGGCCGATTGGAGTTCAGGACTGGAACATCGGGTCCTTCATTGAAACCTCTGTGAACTCATGTGGAAGCAAGTCATCCTGGTTCGAGGGACCAACTATGATGATGATACTTTGAGTACTTCATTGGCTGTGAATCACTTTGGGATGTCCTGAGGTCGTGAAAGTCGCAGAAGTAGAAATTCAAGTCTTTCAATTATTTTTGTGCCCTCTTGCGGACCAATGGGATCGATCGACATGTAGTTAAAGCCAGTACAAGCTCAGTGGGCAGCACTCGCGCCTCTGAGTCAGAAGGTTGTGGGTTCAAGTCCCACTCCAGGAACTTGAGCACAAAAATCTAGGCTGACGCTCCCAGTGCAGTGCTGAGGGAGCGCCGCACTGTCAGAACTCCTTCACGGCAAGCGAGCCAAAGGTGGGCAGAGGAAACGTTACAGGGACATCCTCAAGACCTCCCTGATAAAGTGCAACATCCCCACTGACACCTGGAAGTCTCTGGCCAAAGACCGCCCTAAGTGGAGGAAGTGCATTCGGGAGGGCGCTGAGCACCTCGAGTCTCATCGCCGAGAGCATGCAGAAACCAAGCGCAGGCAGCGGAAAGAGCGTGCGGCAAACCAGTCCCACCCACCCCTTCCCTCAACAACTATCTGTCCCACCTGTGACAGGGACTGTGGCTCTCGTATTGATTGTTCAGCCACCTAAGGACTCATTTTTAGAGAGGAAGCAAGTCTTCCTCGATGATGATGATGATGATGATGCACTGTCGGAGGTGCCGTCTTTGGATGAGACGTTAAACCGAGGTCCCGTCTGCCCTCTAAGGTGGACGTAAAAGATACCATTGCATTATTTCGAAGAAGAACAGGAGAGTTCTCCCCAGTGTTCTTATTAATTATCCCTCAATCAACATAACAAAAACAGATTATCTGGTCATTATCACATTGCTGTTTGTGGGAGCTTGCTGTGCACAAATTGACTGCCACGTTTCTCACATTACAACAGTGACTACACTCCAAAAGTACTTCATTGGCTGTAAAGTATTTGGGGACATCCGGTGGTTGTGAAAGGTGCTATATAAATGCAAATCTTTCTTTCTTTAATATGGCAAATAATCTGCACAATTGTGGCAGTGAATGGTCTTCAATGAATATAAGGTCGGTCTTGGTCTTCAAAAGAACTTGCATTTTTACAGGCCCTTATCCCATACATCATCATCATAGGCAGTGCCATCTGCTTCCACTTTTAACATGAGTTCTTAGGTGGCTGAACAGTCCAATATGGGAACCACAGTCTCTGTCACAGGTGGAGCAGATAGTCGTTAATGGAAGGGGTGGGTGGGACAGGTTTGCCGCACGCTCCTTCCGCTGTCTGCGCTTGCTTTCTGCATGCTCCCGGCAACGAGACTCGAGGTGCTCAGCGCTCTCCCAGATGCACTTCCTCCACTTAGGGCGGTCTTTGGCCAGGGTCTCCCAGGTGTCCCAAGGAAGAGGCATATAACTTCGCCAGAAAAAGCCAAGGAAGAGGCATATAAATTAGCCAGAAAAAGCAGCAAACCTGAGGACTGGGAAAAATTTAGAATTCAGCAGAGGAAGACAAAGGGTTTAACTAAGAGGGGGAAAATAGAGTACAAGAGGAAGCTTGCCGGAAACATAAAAACTGACTGCAAAAGCTTCTATAGATATGTGAAGAGAAAAAGATTAGTGAAGACAAACGTAGGTCCCTTGCAGTCGGATTCAGATGGATTTATAATGGGGAACAAAGAAATGGCAGACCAATTGAACAAATACTTTGGTTCTGTCTTCATGAAGGAAGTCACAAATAATCTTCCTGATGTACTAGGGGACCGAGGGTCTAGTGAGAAGGAGGATCTAAACGATATCCTTATTAGGCAGGAAATTGTGTTAGGGAAATTGATGGGATTGAAGGCTGATAAATCCCTGGGGCCTGATAGTCTACATCCCAGAGTACTTAAAGAAGTGGCCCTAGAAATAGTGGATGTGTTGGTGATCATTTTCCAACAGTCTATCAACTCTGGATCAGTCCCTATGGAGGGTAGCTAATGTAACACCACTTTTTAAAAAAGGAGGGAGAGAGAAAAGGGGTAATTGTAGATCGGTTAGCCTGACATCAGTAGTGGGGAAAATGTTGGAATCAATTATTAAAGATGAAATAGCAGCGCACTTGGAAAGCAGTGACAGGATTGGTCCAAGTCAGAATGGATTTATGAAGGGAAATCATGCTTGACAAATCTTCCATAATTTTTTGAGGATGTAACTAGTAGAGTGGACAAGGGAGAACCAGTGGATGTGGTGTATTTGGACTTTCAAAAGGCTTTTAACAAGGTCCCACACAAGAGATTGGTGTGCAAAATCAAAGCACATGGTATTGGGGGTAATGTACTGATGTGGATAGAGAACTGGTAGGCAGACAGGAAGCAGAGAGTCGGGATAAACGGGTCCTTTTCAGAATGGCAGGCAGTGACTAGTGGGGTGCCGCAGGGCTCAGTGCTGGGACCCCAGCTCTTTACAATATATATTAATGATCTAGAGGATGGAATTGAGTGTAATATCTCCAAGTTTGCAGATGACACTAAACTGGGTGGTGATGTGAGCTGTGAGGAGGACTCTAAGAGGCTGCAGGGTGACTTGGACAGGTTAGGTGAGTGGGCAAATGCATGGCAGATGCAGTATAATGTGGATAAATGTGAGGTTATCTAGTTTGGGGGTAAAAACACGAAGGCAGAATATTATCTGAATGGCGACAGATTAGGAAAAGGGGAGGTGCAACGAGACCTGGGTGTTATGGTTCATCAGTCATTGAAAGTTGGCATGCAGGTACAGCAGGTGGTGAAGAAGGCAAATGGTATGTTGGCTTTCATAGCTAGGGGAT